>NW_009596297.1:20162-52774 GCF_000690535.1 Cariama cristata
TCCTGCTGATTGTTTCAAATATTACCTCTTCCCCAACTCTAGGCATTTATTTTGCCATTTTCATCTGATACATGGAGTTATACATAATTAACTGCCTTGGGAGTCTGCTAATTTGAGGATTAATGCTGTGTTCTCCTGTCTGGGTCTTAGGAAGCAGGATGCCTGAGTGCCAGGGAATACTTTTCAATGGAATTATCACTCCTGAAAATTCAGCTGCTGGTAGGGCTTTCCTCCAAAGGGCTGAACTTATTATGCACGATCTTGAGGTAGTTCCACATGTTGAAAGAGGTTCATTGCAATATATATATTCATTTATATTTTATACTACACAGAGGTTTTTACACACTTGCGAGTTTGTAACGAAATCAAAACTAAGTTTTAAAACCTAACTAGCACTGGATTATAGTACATTATGCAAACAACCAAAGCAATCAACCTTTAGAGCTTTTGGTAACAATTCCTCCAGATCTCTGATTTTCTTATTATTATCTAATATTATCTAATAGCTCACAAACTGTCTGCATTAAAGATTAAAAGGTTTTTCAAAAAGAAGTCAAAAAGGTCTTTCAAGTACAGTGCAACTCCATTAGTTCACCCATTCAGGATGCTAGTCATAAAATCCCTTTTGTTTACATTGCTTGAGAACAGTAGCAGGGGCCATATTAAAGCATTTTGAGATCTGTGACAGCTGACTAATAAGTGTTTTTTGCTAGAGAACTGCAAGGAGCTAGACATGGTTCTTACAAGAAAGAAATAAAAGAAAATAGAAAGATCAACAGCAAGCCTGGCTTCGCTTCTGAGGAAGCTATTGGACACTGATAAGGCAGAAACATTAAAACATTTAGAAATGTATTATTTATGAAGAGGCTGTCATTAGGAACTTACGAAAGGGAGATTAAGGCTCACAAATTTGTCTGAATTCTGAATTCTCAAAGTACATTGCTGAATCAGAAGATATAAAGACAGTGGAAACTATCTCCATTTCAACATTTGATACTTTAATATCCAACAGCTTGATTTGCAGCCTCATAATCAGAAAACACAACTTAAAGAGAACACTTACAGGACACCAGAAGGCCAAAGCAGTTTTCCCTTGAAAAGAACACTGGGAGACTGAAAAAGGTCTCCTACAGCATCCTTATGAACAGGACTACAATTTCACAGTGCAATTCCCACAGCTTAAAGTAATTATTAAAACCACTGAAGCCCTGTGGATCATATGGGTTCTGAGCCCCAACACTGTAAACCCAGGAACGTATGCTGTTTCATATGTGTATACAGTACCAGGCATGAGGAAGAACTGTACCAAATAAAACCATCCTCACCTCCCAAAGAACGGCCCAACACACAGCAATAGTAAAGAAAGGAGGCAAGCAATACTTCAAATTATACACAGAATACTCAAAGGAGCAGGTTGTGCCACCCTTAGTAAGTACCAAAATTTGTGCTGATTTAACTTAGGTACTAATTCATTTATTCTATACAGATCACCAAGGTTTAGGCTAGTTCACATCTTTTTAGACATTTTTAAGGACATTAGCTAGTAGTTTCGCATCAGGGTATCTTGTTCCAAAAAAGGAAGGGGCGGGGGGCGCAGTGGGACCAAAGCTTTAAGAACTAACCACTTACACTATGTTATTCAAGACGGGAACAGGCAAAGGCATGGAAAAGACACCAGGGATGTATATTTCTGATTGACCTCTACAGACAAATAAAGACTTCAAATATTTATCCTTGCTCAAACTGAAAAAATAAAAGACTTTTGAGGTCTACTATTATTCCGTAAAGTCTTCACATTGAGATTCCATGGCGTCTTAATAGCCAGGGGTCACAAAAATTGGAAAACCGAGGATTGATAAAGTAATACACAAGATTTAATTTTTCTTTAGGTAGTCAATGGAAAAATTCCCACCCAACAGAAGCACTATATTTTATGAAACAGGAGCATTGTATCAAAATGGAAAATGAAATGTTAGTGCTAGAAATCTACCTATTTCAATTCTAATAGCGCATTTAAACTCCCAAATTCTCAGTTATTTAGTATGGATATCTGATCCCAAGGTAATGTTTTTACATTCTACAATCAGTAAGAAAAAAAAAGAAAAATAAAAAGACTGAAATTGTGATAATTGTTTTTATTGATTAAATTAAAATATTAATATAACTGGCAAATTGTACGTTTTCCCAGAAACTTATGAAAAAATAGAACGCTAATATTTCAGATTGATCCCCCCCCCACCCCCACCCCGCCCCGAGTGTGTCAATAACACTTTAGGCAAACCACCGGACATTTAAAACAAAGTGTTATAAAAAGGCATGTAGAGTATATTTCGATACTTAAATGCTTATTTATTTTCAGATCTTGATTCTGCATGTGTCTAATGGGGTAGATCATCCAGGAAGATGAGGGAGGAGTATATACAGATTTCACAATTTCCCCTTCATTTTGAGAAAAGCATTTTCATGATCCTGAGCATTCTAAACCTCAGCCTAGTCTCAAATGAACATTTAAAATAAAAATTTAGACCTGCTGCCCAGCATTGCTAGTAGGAATATTTAACAAGTCTGAGATACTAGAGTAAATTGTGCTCATAAATCCCCTATACAAAGGAATGACTCGGAGTGCAAGGTGGAAACAATCATTTGCCAGTGACTGAATGTAGAAAGCAAGTGCTAACTTCCAGACAAAGGTTTTGACAACGGTTTGATAGTCATCTAGACATTAAAGACAGCTCTAACAAATACCTTCATCATGCTGGATCAGAGTTGAAAGGTAGGTCTATGCAGAAACAAGGCAGGTCACATTCTGCTATGCACATTATTACTTGGCAATGTCCTCTCCCCATCAGATATTCATAACTCCTCCTGTCCTAAGTTCTGCTATGAATTATAGATACTGTTCTGACAAAACTATTAAGATGATGAAATAGTACCCAGGCTGCTTCAATACCTTGTATCTGAAACTTGAAACAAGGAAAAATACATTTAGGAAAGACTTCCTGATGTGCAGAAGTTAGGTTCTGAAACAGACTACCTCTAAGTTTGAAGAGCCTCAATAAATCCCTATTTTGGCATACTAACTTGCAGAGAACTGAACGCCAAGGAAACAAATAACAGCAACTAAATTACTACTGAAAAGAGGAACATTATTTACATTGTTGTCTTTGCAATTTCTGATTCAAATTCACAGTTGTGGGGTTTGTTTTGTTTTGTTTTGTTGTTTTGTTTCTGTTTTTTAAACTTCAAAGGAAAGACCTCAAAACTACAACTGAGACCTATGAGGGCAGGGAACACACTCCAGGCCTAATAGTTTGTCACCTACCGTATCAGGTAAACCCCAAACTAATCCCACTAATAAACATATGAATTTATTCCTCATTTACACAGGTTGGAACTAACAGATTACATGCTGAAAAAAGGAACTTTCTTTGAAGGCAACCGCCAATTCCACTTTTTTCTTTTTTCTTAAAGTAACTAAAAATTAATATTTACTTGATCATGGCTATAAGACAAGCACATTTACTATGATACATGAATACACATATATGTGTAGAGGACAATTTGCACACTTGGAGAGTTTCTTACATCATACTTGAATAGTTCTGCCACAACCACCATTATAGCAGCAGTGATTATTCAACTAACACAATATTGGGTTTTTTTCCACTTTGAACCTCTAAGTTTCCACCACACTGAAAATTCAGCAAGGTGGGAACTTGCATGAAACCTGCCAGTTTCACACAATGTACTTTCTTAAGTGCACTTTTTATGTACAACACATACGGCTAAAATAAATTTGAAGGTGCAATTAGATGTAAAGCTTGATTACCTGCGGGTGTACCTCAAGCTTCCAGAACTCCCGACAGCCTAGTCATTATGAGTCACCTTCAATGCATTAGCTCTAAATGAGCCAGATGTGTTGAAATATTTAAGTCCTTAGTTAAACCCTGGGGATTTTAGAGATATTCTCCTACCTGTAATGCATTTGCATATCTTGCTAAAGAGATATGGAGTTATGTGCACACATTGAAGCACAAGATTTTCTATAAAATGCCTTAAAATACAGTCAGGTTTTCATTAAATCTGTAAGTTTCCTTTCTGGATAATACATTAAAAATAAACACAAAAGTCTTTAGTCTATTGTTTGAAATTAGTTGTTAGGGTCTATAAGGCTTCTTCTCATTAGAAAGTTCATCGGTACACTGAGCTTTAGAACATATAAAAAACAGCATACACAACTAAAAATTCAGTTTTTAATTCAGTTTGAGCCACAAGAATAAACAGACACAAGAAAAAACAAAACTTCTAACAAATTCCCTCAAAGATTACAAAAATCAGTGCATCTCAAAACATTATTGATATTAAATGACAAACCTATGCTGCCTTCAAATGCCAGTGCTATCCAAGTCACCTACCCATAGCAATGTTACTGCTCTTTGAGGACATAAATTAATGCGATATGTTTTCTACTCATGCAGCACTATGCTGTTTTCTGATTAGAGTAAGATGATAAGCCAGAATTAGTTAAACAAATGGCATTGCTTCATTCAGTTTCAAAGATGATTAATCTAACAAGACAGCAAAGTAAACTATGTATAAGCAAATGCAGAGCAAAACCAAGGAAAGCAAAGGATATTCACTGTGTAACTCTGTGGCTTTTCTAGGAATTGGATTACTGGTCTCACTATGAGTTAAGATGTTGTTACAGACAGTATACTAACAAACTGGGCTTCTGCTTTTTCATCTTTCCATTTTAGTATGAAAGTACCTTCAGCATCAGCAGACATGATACTGTAACAGTCAGCTGTTTCAATTTCAAATGCCTTAATACTGTGATTAATTGGGAACCATACATATTACTTACTGTTTAACATCCCTTGAAACAATGTCATTCTGGATTTGGTCAGATATATGTTGTTCTCTGCACTCATGGCCAAATAACCCATCCACAGCCATGATTTTTTCGTATTCTAGATGCCAGTTTAAGTCCTGTCTACTTACCACAATAACTGCACCAAATAAAAAAGGTTATTCTGCCCCTGCCCCTCCCACGCCCAAATACCCAACAACCTCAAAACCCTTAGTCAAACTATTATGGCATCTGTTGTATTCACACTTCTAAGAAAATATTCAAGATACTGATGAAAAAGCTTGCTACTTTCAAAATATGATCTTATTTCAAAATATGTTCTACTGGGTTTTCAGCTGGTTCTTCTAAACACATTATGCCTTTCAGCAGGATTTGTTTTGACTGACTAAAAGCTGTTCCTCTGGTTACTAAGTGGATACCTGGGTCTGGCTCCAACACCAGAGACAGGTATCTATTTATCAGTAGTTCAATGTCTGGTGTATTTAAAAGTGAAGGTACATCTTCCATGATGCTCAAGTTATTCACAGATACTTTTTCACAAAAATACCTAAAATAAAGGTACATTAATATAGTGAAGGGCAACTGCACATTTCTTGATGGCACGGATATCGACGCTTTTACTTAAACAGTATTCAGGAAGGGAAGTTTTTTGGTTTCTTTTTTAATATAGTGCAATTTAATAACTGTAAATACACCTTTAGATTCTGAATTTTAAGCAAGGTCTTTAGAACAGTAACTATAGCCTAAGGCTTCACTGAAATTATATGCACGTTGTATACACCAGTGAAGTAGGATTGCAACTATATGGTTTTCAACAGAATTGACTGTTGATATGATTTGAGTTTCCTTTATGGTACCAAAAACATAATAAAGCATTACTAGATGAATGTTTACTAGCTAATATAGATATAATTGCATATACACACAGAGACATATTTAATCTCAAAATGTATTTTGAAAATATTCCAGATCCTTCATATGATTTAACATAGCTATTTCAGTACTGTATAAAAACACATCAGCTAGATATCAATGACTATATATAAACTCCAAGACTCATTCCCCTCTGCAAACACGAACTCTAGTCTGCTTTTAAACAAAATTATCTGCACTGATTTGCTTGATCCAGGGACCTCCTGTGAAACAATGCTACTGTCAGTAAGAACAGAAACCAGAACTGAAAATGCAAGATGGGACTTTTGCTTCTCTGCAGAACAAGTGGCTGAACTTATCGCTTATCAAAATGCAAATCTTCCTGGTAAGCCTCTGTTAACTGAAGCACATCCAGCAAGACTCAAAGGTGAAGCAGCAAATTCTATAGAACTTACATGTCAGCTGGTCCCCACTAACAGCTTCAGCTCACATATGCCATGGCTGTACTTTCCACAACAGCTTTTGCTGACTCCTATTCAACTGTCCTTTCAGAAAATCAGCTGTTACGCCAACAAATTGTTGAGTTCAACATAAGCACAAGTATTTTCACCTTTCTTTTCTCCTCCAGCTTCTATACGTTCCAACATCCATTAAAAGAAACTACAGGAACAACTTTTATAAGACTATCTCAGAACTTTGTTTTCATTCATGTTACAGAGGCTGAATTTCTGCATGCTTCAGCTGAAAAGTGAAAGGTAATTTATCAGCTGCTTTCAATCTGGAAGCTAATGGAATCAGTTCTTCTGGTGAAGAAGGTTAACCAAGTTCTTATATACTATTCCTCTCTTCCTATATTGGGAGATTTTAAACCTTTTAATTTCGAGTGAACAAGGCGGCAAAACCATTCTACACAGAAAATTAATTTTGTAAGCAGATTTACGTTTTCAGCACCATCTGCTCTCTTATATGACCTATTGCTTGAAACTAAGGGACTGAAATATTTCTTAGGACTGCACTGCTACAGTGAAATTCTGAAATTTGCAATAATCTGCTTGCATGCAAGTTGTTTTATTCCATGCCCATACAACATTTAGCCAGTTTTCCCAAAGCAAATCACAAACATATTCTAACTTGAAGTCCAACTTTAGTTTTTTCTTTTTTTAATTACAAGTAAAATCACATTTAGGAGAACTTGTCTTTCAGTGAAACATGGAATCTAAAGTAATTTTCTAGGAAGATAACAACGTCCAAACATATTTGAAAACATGAACAACTTCACAGGTGAAGCAGACACAAGTGAAAATTACAGTACAAAGTCATGCAAGAATTTGTGCCTGTAGAACTTGAGGTTAAGTTACAACATCAGAGAAAAATACAAACCGATCACAAAAAAAATCCATACAAACTGATTATAATTAATGAAATTAAATTTAACTTGAATGCTTTCATTATATACAAGAAATTTTATTTCCTTTTTTTAATACCACAATAAAAAAAAAATCAACAGGAAAGAACAGAAAGAACCATCATCATAGTGCTAAAAATCAAAGTCTGATGCAACTCAAAGCAGGAACTAACCAAGGAAATTAACTTTTATTATTAACTAGACAGTGCCTGTAACCAAGCTTGCTAGGGAAAAACCTTATTTATTTAAACATTTGTGCTTCTTCAAAAACCAAAGTCCCATCACTAAAGCCATGAGGGATATTTATCTTCATCTGCCCTTCCCCCGTCGGTTCCCTAAAAAGATAACAATCCCATTCATGGTGCCATTTCCATAGAAGTACTGGCACTCTGCATAGAAGAGGACTCAACAGCAAAAGGAAAATGAAGAGCAAAGAAGGGAAAAGAGGTCTAACTGCGTCCCAGCAGGACTTGCACTGCAGCATCACCAGCTGCGACTGACTTCTGTGCATCAGAGTGCCAGCCGACTGCCTGGTGGGACAGCCAACAGATAACAATTATTCTCTTAGCTAGAAAAAAATTTATTTATTTATTACTTCTAAATTAAGTAAGGTATCTTGTAGCAATGATGGTGCCATTACCATTAGCCATATGGTAATGACATTTTTCATACTGGATGTTTAAAAGGCAACAAACTAAGGCCAAGCTACCCCCTTTCCCTGAACCTTTATATTAACAGTGCAGTAGAAGTGACTAAGAGAAGAGTGCCTGCTAGCCTATACCATCTGTGAGCCTCCCCTACAACCTTTTTCTTTAGAAATTAAAATAAAAGCATAGGTAGGGCTTTTGTTTCTTAGATCAGCTAGAATCAACCTGTATTCTGAACACACAAAAGCAAAAAGTATTGGCTTCTCTCTGAAATATTTTAGCTACCCTACAAATGGACTGAGAATGTATTCAGATAATCTTCCAGGCACATCACACAACCTTACGGATTTGTAGAACACTCTCTGTATCATTGAGAAGTTTGGTAATGATATCTGAACCAATTAATAGGAACTTCTTTGACTGCAACACAAAGTTTGATTTGCTAGTATTTCTCCATTCATTTCTCACACATTTAGCATATACTAGCCCCCCTCTGATTTTGGTAACTATATATCTATTGGTCTTGAGCAATCAGAAGAGAAGGAACTGCAGGGAAATAAGCACTTCCAAATTATATAATCTTTGCCAGACATTGAATTTCATTTAAAAAAAAAAATTTAAAAATTACTGAACTACAGAATAGAAAAACAGAGAAGTATTTTTCCTCTCAGCAGCCAGAAAACATTTCTGATTATCTTTTTTTTTTACCATAGAAATAATATCTCTAGGTTGAATTACCACAGATCCTGAACTCTGGTGTGCTTCTACTTTTACGTCTACGCAAGTAAATTATTTATTAGCTTCAGAGCTACGAAAGCATACTTTGCAAAATTCTACCAAAAAATCATTTTATTGTTAAACAAAAAAATTAAGTTAGCACAAAAATCATCAATCATTGAATTGTAAATAATCCTTCAGATCTGTATTATATCATCCCTCTCAAACCACTAAAGAGTTCTGACTTCCAAAAGCAATCCTTGGACTGGTATCAAAATCGGCTTGTTGATTGAACTATGCATACATGAAAGCAAAATTAGGACAAAAAGGATTTTGTGAAAACCAGCATTAGAGAAAACATTTTTCACATCCATTTAACACAAACTTGTCACAAGAGTGTAATTGCAAACAAAAATGTAATTTACCTATAACTACATCATGGCCATCAACGAGGCCTGCAGAGAACAGCTCCTGAGAAACGCCATCTGCTGTATCTGTCCAAAAGGTGAAACAAATAAATTTAAGAGCCCACAAAAACAACAAAAAGTATCAGTCATCCAATGCAATTTAACAAAAATACATTTTAGTTCCAAAACACCCATGGAGGCAGGCTTGAATTCAAAATTATCTTTAATTAGGAGGAATAAAGATAATTATCTTATCAGCCTCTGCAAGCAAATCACATGAGGTGATGGTTTGATTCATTGCAAATCCCCTACAGACCTTTCCTGGCTGCTAGCATTTCTCCTCTGTTTCTAACTACGTACTCCTATGCAGTTTCGAAGTTCAGTATCTCCACAACCAAGAAAATAAACTATGTTTTAGTGTGGTTTTCACTGTTTTCTTTATCCCTTCCATTGCTCTGCATATCTAGACAGAGACATGCTATATAGGCTTTCTTGTTTGTTACCAGTGGGGCAAAGGAGTTACATGAACAGTCATTATTTCGAGCTTTAGGCTCAAAATAGCTTTTAAGTACTGTGACCCAGGAAATTCAGAGCTTTGGATTGATTTTCCATCACTTGCTGTACCCGAGTGGGCAATTCCTAAGTCACTGTGACTAGTACTTGCTCTTGGATAAAGACTTTAGAAGGCTTAGAGGTAAACAGGAAGAAATAGCAGGAACAAGCCTAAATTCCAGCTAATTCTCAATTGCAGTACGGCCTCAACCAAGTATCTGCACGGAGCACATGCTTTGAGGCAGTTACACAAAGTTGCATCATTTCCTCAAGAAACACACATAGGTGAAAAACAATATATAGCTGAGCTGGCTGCAACTTCTGGAGAGCTCTGAAGATGAGAATCATAGCTGCCTTCTGACTGCCTCAGTGACTGACTACTAGGAACAGTCCTGGTATGGCATACCCTCTCTTTTTTGACCAAGAAAGAATTCTCAAATGGCTTATGTAACTGCTTAGAGAGTATTTAAGTAGCTCTTCTGACCAGTGACTAAACCAGTATGCTCTGTGCCCAATTAAGAGATCTCTTTCGTTATCACCCATTGCCAAAATCAGCAAGAACAGGTAGACAGAGAGTATATCCATGCACAGAACTACCGCACATGAAAGATACTATGATTTACAGGAAGAGAGACACCTCTTCCAATCTGGATTCATTTTTAGATGGAAGCTTTTTGAAGGCTATTCTAAATATAGTGAATACTGACTTCTGAGAAATATGGAATGTGTTCATAGTTCAAAGTGTTGCTTTTTAAACAAAGATGATACATTCTTACTCAACAGATCAGCCTCCTCTGCATTTTATCCCAGTAATACTTGGTTTTCTTCAAACAAAAGTAACTTTGAGTTCTTAAAACTCTTAGCACTGGAAAGCCAATACAGTTCTACAAGCATGCAGTAGAGTTTAAAATTTCAATGCCACAATTTCTTTCTGGTGATGATATCAAAGCTAGAGATGCAACTCAACTTTCAGTTGAAGACAGTGTTTGAAAAATGGTGTGCACTTCATACTTGTTAACAGAACTTCTTTTATTACAAATGGGAAGAAACTTAAATATTACCGCCATTACCACATACACTTTTATGGCTACTATATTCCATTTCCTACAATGTTTTACAAATGTGAACAGGGAAATTCCAAAGCTGTAAATATTGCTATGTGAGATCTTATATACGCATAGATCATTTCAGTAAGACATGAAATTGATAAAGTATACTGTGGATCAAGTCTTCTAGTATGTATTACATATTATGCAACCTTGCCACTAGAATTTACATACATCTGCTATTCTTACTCAAGTGAAGTTCAATATAGAGCTCTGCAAGTACGAAACATTACAGAGAGGTAGTTTGTATTAACCATAAGCAGTAATGAATTTCTGAAATACCTCTCTCAGCAACAAGAGAATAATTCAACTGAAGGAGCCTTACCTCTGCCTGGTGTAAACTCAAACCGTATGTCATTAAGTTCTTTCCTGGAGTTCCTGAAAAACATTCAGTGAATGCATTAAAATGTAATGAAAAACAGAACAACTATTCAGTTCCTATACCCAAAGAGTACCGATGGCATTGACAACCGCATTTTTGTAGTGTGAATTTCCTCAACTTGAAAAACACTGCTCTCCCAAAGTGCCCAGACTGGAGAGACCACACCACATTTTCATGCCAGTATTTTGGCGAAAACTATGAAGAAGGATACGCTTAAACTGAAAAAATACCTTTGGTAACCTAAAAGATAAAATAAGGTCCTCCGATAAATGTTTTATTTTTCATCTTCAAAAGACACTCTGCCATACTGACTCTACCAGTTCAACATACTCTATATCGTATTACCCCTTTCTCCTCCAAGAGTAACAAAATATTCATGTGGACTTAAAGCTCCCTGTCTGAGATCACATGTATACAGAATTGCTTGTTTAAGAGACAAAGTATCTACCAAATGTTAAATGCTGAAAAGCACTGTTTGACATACAGTGTTTATAAAGCTGTTTTGAAATGAGTAACTTCTTTCACTGACCACCATTATCTCAGCAGCGAGGTGCTATCTACACATCAAGTAAGCAGCAGAGTATGAAAGCCAAAGGTTTTCTGCCTTCCCATTTGCCACGGAGTGCTTTAAACAGTTCAGTGTATGACACAGTCATAAGGAACTTACTACCTACGTCAAAGAATTCCTCTACAGTCTCATACTGTGCTCCAAACCTCCATTCCTCGCACATTTCCAGCTTCAGTTTTATTTAATAATTTCTACCATCAATAAAACATTAGCCTCGTCACAAAATAGACGTCCATCTCATTTTTGGAAATGGCAAGCTGACTGAGCATAGGGATGAACTTAATTGCTGTAGCATGCTCTTTTTCCAATGAATAGCTCAATCCACTTGAAAAACTAATAGCAACAGAATGTGTTTTGCAGTCCATTATTCTTCTCCTCAGCAAGAAAACTGTATGCAAGCTCATACTTCAGCGTACCAGGCCATGAAGTCTTGCTGTGGGAAAACTAAATCCAATAGGCAGACATACTCAGCTGTGACTTACAGCTATTATCACTTGCCAAATACTTACAAGAATATTAGAGTGAAAGAACAGCAACATGCAGGAACACAAACACCAAAATGATTGGCAATACAGACAAAAGCAAGATAGCAAACCCTGAAAAATAAGTATGCCACATGCAGTGCTTAAAATGAAAAGTACTCATTTACTGAATATATTGTATGCTTCAAAGCTGAAGAAGTTTCAGGTTCCCAAAATTCCACTCTGAAGAACAAACTATGAGAGTTTAAGACCGCTAATACAAAGCTGCAGATAATGCAGCTAGCCAGGTACAGATCTACAAGGCTCATTTACTTCCGTTGTAGAAATCTGCTGCCATTATATGGAATATTGCAGTGTCTATTTTTATTCAACAGAGAACCAGTATGAATCTCAGTTCTCCCGCCCCACCCTGCAAAACCTGGATGGCTGTTTATATATTAAAAAAATAAAACAACAACAAAAAAACAACAAAACAACAACAAGAAAAAAACAAACAAAAAAACCCACCCACAACTGAAAACGCACACAAAAACCATGAAAAAAACCCACAACATATGACCCATCTCTCAGTTCCCTTTTGACAATCCACTTCCCTTTGCTGGCATTTATTGTATGTAATAAGCTTGTAAGATTGCTGCTTTCCAAAAAAAGGGAATATGCACAGAAACTTAGCGTTCTTCTTAAATAACATACGTTTTGACTGAGTGTGGGATGCAGCTCAGATGTATATACTCACTTCCTGCACACACTTCTGAAAAAGCCAATCAAGGGAATAAAAACTTTATCTCACAGCTTTGCAGAGGTAAATCAGAAAGTTTTGCTTCTTATTAGCAGTTATACTGAATTGCTCCAGCCTGCATATCTTTCTCCACAAACATTAAAACCAGCTGAGAAGTAATTCTGTAGATTTTGCACTCTTACTAAAAACTATTTTGTACTCTTATCTAGAAACTAACATATTGAGCTCTCAGATTATATCTTTCCACAGACCTCTCATAAGTAGAACATCCACCATATAAAAAGGCACTAAGTAATTATGAACTCTTACGAAAATTACCAGCTTTCTAACAGACTGATACAGCTATGTGAAAGACCAGTTGCTCCTGATACAGCCTCTTTCCTTGAGCAAGATGCAAATAGGGTGTATTTTACTTTGTCTCCAAATCGCAGAATGTCCCAAATGGAAAGTTAGTGAGTCTAATCTATTTAAGTGAAGGTGAAAATTCAGGGAAGGCTGATATGTATTCAATCATCCAACTTTACTATCTGCAATTGTTACACTCTGAACTATTTTGAACTTAGGATGCTGTGCATTCTCTTTAATGGTACACTACTATTCAGGAAAGAAAAACAAAGAAAGTTTGGCAAGATTAATTTGCTAGAAGCCTGTAAGTGCTTTTCCTTACGGTTCAATTACCTTCCAGACATTTATTGATTTCCATAAATTATTTATTCCATTATATATTCCACCACATAGAAGATGCACTCGAGCTCTCCCGTAAAAGCTGCTCATGCTCTTCTCCAGTCTTCAGACACTTCCCTGTTTCTAGTCAGTGTCACTGTTACTGCAAATTAGTTTGCTAGTTCCCTTGATACACTTCGGTGACAAGTGTTTGGATTTGTTGATTTATTTGTAGGCAGAGCTTCCAAGCAGTGTTTCATTTGTTCTTTTGGAGTTCTCTTTTTACTTGCATCCATTAAACTCTTATCATGCAGCAGCACACACAGACTTTATTTCTGCTACACAGACATAGGATTTGAAGAAAGGCACTTAGTATCTTTGTGATTAATAATTTTATCTTCTTCATCATTTCTTAATGGTCCCTAGTTTCTCTACTGCATTTATGAAAAAGTTGTTTGCATTTTAAAATGCAAACTCACAACTTTTTGCCATCTCTTATAATACCTCTTATTTGCTTCTTCCTCTGTGCCATTACAGACTAATATACCTTGATTATCATGGATAAAAACAGTGCACCTCCTTTAAAAAGTAGTAAATTTTAAATACTTTTGTGCATTTTAGCACACTGCAGTTTATTAATTTCCTGCAGGTTGCTTTTCATTATGCTGTCACCTGCAACAGGAAGAATTCCACAGAACTGCTTGGAATAAGGGTGACACCAAAGCACACCATGCTAATATTTTAGCAGCCATCTTTCTTACAAAGTAATTTCAGAATTTAAAACTTTACACTTTATAAAAGCATATTTTTTAATCTTCATCAGGACCACTTAATGTGCACACCAAGATTGCTAGATCTGATTTTCTAGGCAATAATGCTTCCTCAAAGAACCAGAAAAAGCATATGGGCCAACTTAATTACTTAGCCCTCCACCTATAAACTCACAGCATCCTGTCATTAGGATATGAAACAAAGATGCTCTGTTTTGAGGGAAATTATTTGCAGAACAATGCTGCTATTTACAAAAATCAGGATTAGAGAATAAAAAAAATTATTCAGATGTTCAGATTGACATGGTCCTACTGAAAAAAATCCTAAAACACAAAAAATATTTCAGGCATTCACATTTAAAGACAAAGCCTTTCAAATAATTACCTAATGATAGCGTAATTCCTGCTATAGTCAATTAGCTATGTTCCACATGCTTGACAAAAGACCTACTTTTTTGAATTAAAACAGGAAATCATGTTTGTGTAATGATGCAACTGTAAACTGGAGACGTTAAATGTCATCATTTCTTTTGTCCTTAAATGCAGAATGTCTATCATGTAAGTGAGATTCAAGAAAATTACATGTCTTGGAATTAAACTTAAGGTCTAAATCATGCTGGGATAGCTTGATTATGTATCAAGCAGCAGATTTTCATTCTTTTTTACTACTACTTTTTTTTCCCACACACAAGTTTATCCACTACATCTTATGCAGAGTTATCTGAAACATGAGCTTCCATTTCCCACAAGCTTCAGCATCTTCCATACAGCCCTTACGGAGAGTCTGTATTCCTGGATGAGTTGCATCTTACCATAGCTAAGTAACCGTATACTCTTCCTTCCCAAAATAAGAGAATAATTCTGAAAAGAAGGTAAGCGAAAAGAAGGGTGTCTGCGTGTGTGTAAGAACACAAAGGTACTGTCTCTGCATTGCTTGCTGAATTTTCAGACTTCACCTACTCAATCATCACACGTAGTTTACAAAGACTGATACACAGAGCTGAGTGTCCAAGAACGTAGGTGATAACAGAATGGTAATCAACAAGGCTGGCTTGTGAAACAGTACAGAGTACATATACATACCTGGAAAGTGCATCATTTATGGCTTTTGATTAGTTACAGCAGAAGCAAGATCTCTGATTTTTTTCTTTTTAATTCTCTTCTTTCAGATGGAGTTAGAAACCAGAAATCACAGGCACCTCTCCATCACCACCTGTTCCATCATGTAGCCAGTGAGCACCATCTAGGCTACTGCAGGCACTGTAGACACCCATTCTTTCAATCAACGGTGACTTATTTCTGCTGGTATTTCACAAATACATCCCTTTCCAAGAAATTTTATTTATTTTCTTAATCAAATGCTACTTTTTAATTCAACTGTTTAGTCATCCTTTCCCATTCCTCCAATAGAAAACCAATCCAAAATCTTAGTTCTCATCATCCCATTCTTGTCCACTTTTGCATATGTAAAAGTACATTGCTTTACACCAACATGATCCATCTTGGATGCCAATCATTCTTTTCATTAGTGTATCATTTTTCTGTATTATGGCTATCCAGTCCTAACAGGGTACAGGAATATTCTCTACTATTTCTATGGACTGATTAGTGGAAGCAGCAAAAGACAGAGTTCTCCTGGAGCAACGAGTATTCACACTTATTAGCCCATTTCCTCACCAATGAACCTATTTTAACAGACTCCAACATACAGATGCTGCAGCTCTGGCCTGGGGCACATTCTACCTTCTCTTTCACTTATTTTTTCATATTTCTGCATGATTAAAAATAAATATATATTTTTTATATATATGAAAGAAGATATGTATATAGAGGTGGATATAGATGTATATATCTTCTATCTATATAGATATACACATAGATATAAGAAGGGAGATGTATCATGTAGATATGTATCTTCCTTCTTTCATCCTCTTTCTCCTGAACTCCAGTTGAACATGGTGGACATTACCAGTCAAGGAGAAGTAAGTAAAGACATTTAAAAAACAAACAAACAAAAACCAAAAAAAGAAAACCAAAAACCCAAAACAAAGAAACACCCCAACAAAAAAAAACCAAAACACCAACAACCAGTGAAAAACCGAAAGCTATATTTTATGGTATGGTCAACAAAATACAAGCTCTGCTTAGGCAAGGGTTCTTGGTTTGCCCATGTGGGGAGGTAGTTAAAAGGCCAGAGTGCCTGCATCATTTGTTGCCTGGTAAAAGGGACACTCCCTGCACTTTCAGGGCCCAACCAGCATTGAGGTCCAATTAACCAAACCATAAGCAAGAAAACATTCTCAGAAGAAAGTCAGAAGAGCACTTATGTCTTCCATCCATTTTTCAGATCATGACTAGTTATAACTCAGCAACAGACTTGATCTACATGTTAAAAAATACCTGCATCAAGTATGCGCTCCCTAAAATTGAAAAGTTTGTCCATTGCTAGTTTTGTCAAACCCTAACAAGTCTGGCTAGTGCAAGAGACAACAGCAGAATATGTATTCTTTTCTGGAACTGGAAATAAATTAGTCTTCAGCTGAAACTGTAGAAACTTTATTATGAATGGCACCATAACACATGGTGCCACATGGCACCCTTCACCAATCAGCCTTTCGTCTCCCCATACTCCTACAAGCCCTATTCCCACCAGAACAGAAGTCCCCCCACTATCAGGGACCAGTGACACTGGCCAGGTCTAAGTCAGTGTGCTTTAAGAAAAAACACACACTGAAAATAAACATCACACTTGTACAAAACTTAGGTCTCACAGTGCTCCTCCCCTCCAAAATTTGAACTGCATTGAAACTACCACAGAAGCAAAGTAAGTTAGAATGGGAAAAACAAGACAGCATAGCTTAAGCAGCAAGGGCAAGCAGCATAGTATTTGCACTGCCTCACTGCAGTCGCTGGTGTAATTAAAACCACAGAAGCATTTAAATGATTTGCTTATTTAGACTGCTGAGAAAGCAGTAGTTCACATCAAAATGGAGTGGACTAATCAAAGTGACAGGTAGGTTGTACATCCTAGACCTGTACTCATCCAGTTTTCATTCTACATCTCTAGGGCAAGATCTTTGTGTGTACAATGCAAGAAATACAACTGAAAGAAAACCACAGAAGACTTAGAGTTCGTAAGGTTTTTTTTAGAGAAATTTTGCTTACATTTTTTTCCTTGCTATTCAAATGCTGGAAGAACAGATGTTATTTGGCCACACCAAATGTTATTCAAATTCAAAAGATCATCTTCCTTCACACAGTAAATTGTCGCCTATTTCTCACTTTCACTTTCTTAAGGCATAATGCACAAGTTAAACATGGTTCCCTTTGTACCGTAGCTTTTACAGCATTAGTTTATTCCACAAGTGTTGTATTTTTCATTCAATGCCTTGTATTACACATGGAGAAAACTAGTCACAGTAGCAATGAAAGAGATGGAGACAGCACCACTCCATGAAAACAACTGTGAGTACTTTCTCAGCAGGCAACAATTTACTGATTTTTTTGTTTGTGTGTTTGCTTTACAGCAGAATTTACTTTGTGACAAGCTATAGAGCTTGATTCAAGGAAAAACCTGATTAAGTGATGCAGTACCCCTTCTTAAGTACTGTCTATTAAATACCTGTACTGAAGATATGTAGTATCTGTTTCTAATCTCAGTTTTGATTAATTAAAACTTTGTATCAACTGTATTTACAGAACACAAGTTAACATACACAAAACAGTGAAATGCAAACTGGCACTTTAATTTCACTATTGCAAAGAGGATGCAGGAGTAGAATCTTTGAAAGTGAATGTACCCATTCGTCACAAATTCGAGGTTTGGCCTGGCATCTAAATTTTCTGTCCCTTTACTTGCCTTGCCTTGCAATTTTCTTATGCTTCAGCTGTGGGAATTCAGCCATTCAGCTAGGGCAGGGAAAGCAAGAACCCTCTCCTACCCCTACAAAAATCACAGCTCACTTCTTCCCTGCCCCACTCTGCTTTTTTTTTTTTTTTTCTTCTGAAGTCATGGTACCTTGCACACAGCAGACCCAAAGCAGTAATAAGAGCAAGTCTGTTTATTAATATTTTTAATCAGAACTTGAAAGCTCCTGTGGGATGACATAAACACAACAGAAGAGAGCATTTACTGTAAAGAAGATTAGCCTCCTGAGGATTCACCACATGTTTATGTAAATCCCTTTCTCTCTAATACTTCCATGCTCAGTTGTCATTTACTAATCAATATCCAGGCTCCTCCATTAAACATTACCCTACTATCAAGAGCAGATCATGTCTGCTCAGCACTGTGGAGAGAGATGGTTCTTCTCAACTTATTTTTAATGACTTCAGGTCAATTCTAGATTAAATGGAAGGGCATTTCCATTAATTTTTGGTAGGAGCAAAATAAATGTTTGAAGTCTGCCCTGCTTCCAGATTGCCACCAAGTAGAACAGGATCAAAATCTCTCCGAAATAGTAAAATGTAGTCCTGAAATATACAGTTATTTGAAGTCCATTAAAACTTTAGCACTTCCTTCAGTGGTTCTGAAAAAACTCTATGGGTTTACAATTTATCCCCCTCTATATACATTACTGGAAGAAGGAAACATGTTTAGCATATGATGCTTCAAGATCAAGCTATAGGACTCAAAAGTTAAATATACAAAACACTGCCATTACCACTTTAATCTTCACGTGTTCTTAGGTAAAGAGCAGATCCCTGAAATGATGTAAGACTCTTGTTAATCACTATACTTCAAGAGGTAGCAGCAATACTACTGGCAAAACACGGACAAATCATGCTTTCAAGACTAAAAAACAGCCAATGTCACAATGAAACACTGTCATTTGGCTGTCAAGCTGTTGGAATGAGACAGCAGTTACCTGTTAAAGATTTACTATCTGTATGCCATCTACTATACAGAAAAGGCAAGTGTACATTACAAAAAGCAGCCACCAAGTGAATTGTTAGTGTCACAACTAGATCAGCTAATAACACTGTCCACAGCTCCAGGGCAGCCAACAGCTCCTCCAGCAGGAAAGGACTTTGACAGTTCTATCCATAGCTGACCAGTCCCAAGTTGCTTAAGACTTAAAAGAAATTAGAGTGTTTTCAATCTAGTAAAAATGGATGGGTTGTAATTGTAAAATGCACAAGTTGTGCAAGAGAAGAAAGACAAGAAAACTAGCTGATACATGCAAGTACCACCACGCAAGTCTGCAAAATCACGTTTATCATTTTAGAATTGACAAATGAACATTAAGTCCTTCCTCTCCATCCACTGGTTTACAGCCTCAAATCTTCATTCCTTGACATAGAAGTGTTAAACTGGAAACATTTTAGATATATCTATACCTAAACATGCTTTTGAATAAGGTCTTCTCTCTTTCTAAAGCTGCTGATGCCAGAAGCTAAATCAAAAGAATGTTAGAAGCTCTCCAACTTTTTTCCTTGTTATATTCATTCCCAGCTAAGTCAAAGAACAAACTGAAACAAACAGTTGTTTGGTTTTTTTTACTGCTGTTCTCAGTGACCCATTTCTCTGCATAGACAGTGAAAAGCAGTATTCACTTGGATCATCTTTTCTGAGGCTCACACTTCCTACCTGCTCTCATATCAGCAGGTGGAAACAACTTAGGCACAGAGATATCAGTTTTGTTGCTGCAGAGATGGCAATATTAATCATATGTTTCTTCCCTAAAGTTATTCCTGAATTAGCACAAAAGTTTTTCAAAAAACAGTGGTAAAGATTTAGCTTATGAAAAGGATCAGTATTTTTAGCAAATACTTGAAATACAATGATAGGCAGTACACAGTCATACTGAGAATTTATTAATGTGGTAAAATCTCAATGCTTCGTCAAAACCAGAAGTGATCTAAAACTGACTTGTTCCTAGAAAGAACTGGAGTTAAGTACAGATGACATCAATAATGTTAAAAAACAATCACCCTGAAGTATTCAGTGGGAGCATTTCAGTAACACAGAGAACAACTGCTATGCACATAATTCGATTACTTTGTTAAACATTACAGTATACTGTGGTTATAGTTCCCTTTCTTGGATTTGCCAATAGTTTAACTCACCCCCTCCAAGTATATCTCTGAAAGATCTCTGTATTTCTTGATACCAAACATTATTGATCAGTGCACAGTTTAAGGAAGTCAAACCTGTATTAGTTGCATGACTGAAGCAATACACCATCTGCCTGACTGGTAAGAGATACCAGAGCAACTAACAGATTAAATACGCCAAAGCTTACTTTGTATGCTTCTGCATGCCTGGTGCACAAGAAGAGAGATTATAACCTGTTAGTCCAGTGATAAAGCACAAAGTCCATTCTCCAAGCACAGCATTGTAAAATGGCCACAATGCTTGAAGTAAAATACCAGTTCTTTAAATCAGAAAGTGTGAAAGGCAGATCATTGCCAGGAGGCTAGAAGTACTTCAGAACAGAGCTCTAGAAAAGTAATTTCCTTTATGAAATCAAGACAAAAGACTTGACAAAAGCAGCAAGTTCTATAGGAGTATGTATTTTTTTAACAGACACATGCAAGTCCTCAGTGCACAAAACAGGCTTTGAGGGAAGGCTCAGAGAAACCTTTCACCTTATCCAAACCAAAGAATGTTTTAAATATGTTGAATCAAAAACTCCCTGGATGTGTGCATTCTTTCAATGTCATTGGCTTGGGAGTTTTTCACTGTCTATCAGCACATTACCGTCACAACCAAAGGAGACTTCCAGGTAAAGCACAAAGACATCCGAGTCACCATGAAATTACGACAATCTGCATATTGTCCATCTAAAATTCATGGATCCCAACTAGCTTATCAAGAAGAGTGGGAAGCATGGCAAAAAGTCTAAGGTTTGTTTTAAAATGTTTGAAGGTTTAATCTAGTTTTCCTGCCATGGGCCAAACTTTCTCAAAAGTAGCTTTACAATAAATAGGCTTTACCAGCAATGCCTGCTCATACGTTTTCTTGTCCCACCTGTGTCCCAGTGCAATTCTTGTGGCCATTCACTGGCCCCACTACAGCAGCAATGACAATTGCTTTGTCGAGCAAAACAAGATCAATGGAATGAGTTCAGATAAAGTTTTACCTTCCCCTCAAAAACATCAGTCACAAACTAACCAACCAAAACCTGACTGCTTTATAGAGACCCAATACAGCCCCAGAAACACTCCTACCAGTGCGAAGTGGAAAGATAGAGAACACCACCACTAAGAGGGAACAAGCAGCGAAAACAGACGAAATCATTTAAAATGGTTTCAACCCCACCAAATGTACTATGTGACCACATTCACAGGCAACTCTAAAGCAGATGGATGAAGATGAAACACTGTGGCCTCTCAAGGTAAATGTGGTATCTTTAAAACTGTTAGAAAAATATCTAATTAGAATTCATTTTTGAATTACCAAAATGGACGCCATATTACAGTTGACCATTAAAATACATGCCATTAATAATACAAATAAAATTACTTTTAACACTAAGGTCAATTCAAGCTTTAAACTATTTCCTTTAACATAAAGGAGGTTGCAGGTGGTGTTTGGATTTCTTTGTTGTTTTTTGTTCCTCCTCTTTTCTTCTTTCTTTTGTAAATAATATGATAAAAAGTCAGAATGGAATAAAAAAAAAGCTCTAATTATTTTAGAATTTCATTATCAGCAACATCCCCAAATGCAATTGCCTGCATAATTTACAACCACAGCTGTGCAGGTTAAATGCCTAATTCCTTGCCACCTAAATATTTAGACATGCAAATCTTCTTGATAACCTAAATTTAATAAAAAAACCCAATATATTGATTTCTTGGCTCAATAATTATCAATTGTACATACAAAAGTTGTTTTGATAAACAATATACCAGTTCTCTATTAAATAAGTGATGGTATAGCAATTGCATACAGTATTATTTAGGTCATAATTAAAATAAATTTTTTAACGTTCAGTTCATTTTCAATAAAAATACAGCAAGGCATAAAAACATCATTAAGTAGTGAATAAGAAATGCATAATTTACCATTTTTAAAGAGCAAGCTTTGAAGGAAATAATACAGGTACAAATGGAAAGCAGGATTGAATCAATAGTTTAATCAAGGGTTCCTGCTTACTGATTTCAGTCATGATCTAATCATGATTAACAGGTTATTTAAATGAAGTCTCCATGCAGTGAAAATAAACTTCAGTTCAGTAACCATGTCCCCACACCTCCCTGATTCCCAGGGCAAAGCCTTAGAGGTGATGGCAAAATAAAATATAGGACAGTGCTCAATACTGTAATAACAGGTATATTTACTCCAAGAATTCTACAAATGGTTTTGTTTATGACATTTGTTACTGGATCAATTCCCAGCCTATAGAGAAGTTCTGTTACTTTCTAATTGTAAATCCACCACACAGCTGGGAGTTTGTTTGTGGATTTTGTCATTAAATACACTGGAGAACAGAAGCCATTCTAAATAGCAAAAATGATGAGAAATACCTGTCCCTGGTGAAGGATACACATCAACCCCACTTCTTACAAAACAGATTGGAATGATAAAAGTTTATTAAGATACCAAAAAAAGAGAGAGATTTGAGATCTCTGGGTTATGGTACTGAGCCAATTATCAAACTCATTCTGGCTCTAGCCAGAACATATTTTGGGGTTTGCTTGTTCATAGTTTGTCTTTTCTTTTTTTTCCCCCCCTCTCTCCTAAAAATCTAAGCCTCAAACTAAAATATTAACAACATAAGAGTAGCTCTACTGGGTACCTCCAGCCAAGTGCATTTTTTCTGTAATTTTACACGTAATGCATTTTGTAAGAAAGAGATCAAAAAACCAGTCCTACATGAAAGCAAGATGATTAGCACTTGAGCTTCAGCTCAGACTAGTGAGTGATATCTCATCATCTATGTTCTGGAATGCAGAGGAAATCACATTTCACTTAAGTCGTAACAACCCTCCTGCTGTAGCGCAGCATAGGCAACTTCCAGCCACTAGCTACTCCTTGGACTTGCCATTCTGAATTATATGTCTGTCCAGCTCCCTGGAAGATATATTCCTCAGAAAGGATGAAATGACACAGTTTCGAAGTGTGATAAACCAGCTGTATTAGCTGAAGAAATGTTTTTGTAAGAAATACAGACACACACAAACATTTATCTGTAAATAACACGATCAGAGTGCCATTACATACAATTCTGCCTTAGCATTTTCTCTACACGTTATTTTAAGTAAGATGCGCAATAATGTAACAGTATCCGGTTTGCCAGTGCGTCAAGTAAAAAATTTCCATTCGCTTCTTTTCCTCTTCCACAGGCTTAATTCATCTAGTGCGCAGGAACTTAATTAGTCCTGGGACATTCCAAATTACTGTCAGTAAATTATCTTCCTGTCATAGGAGCTAATTTAACCATCTTAGATTGCTTCAGATAATTTGCAATTCTTAACTATTAACCATTAACAAGTCTCCTAATTTAACATGAAATGTCTCTGTTATTAATCTAAATAGTCAAACCCTCTGACAGTGATCTTCCTAAACCTGTAACTGTAACAACTTGGTGGTTAGACTGGAAATTTGAACTCAAGGGTGATAATTTCTCCCCACTCCCTTTCCCTAGTGGCACGCAGTCCTGTCGGAGGACTAAATCACAGGCAATTGCTTCAAATCTCTTTTTGCAGAGTTCGTGCCAGGGTCTGCTACCAAGACATGTGGCGTGCACAGCCTCACAGGAGAGAATCTGGATTACAGATTTCATTCCTCCCCACTCTCAAATTCCTCTTCCTCTGTGAGGCTGAGGATAGAGAAGCATCAGCATTTCAACATAATGATTCCTCAGACAGTCTGGGTCATAGTTACGTGACATAACAATAGATCAAGCAACAACTGAGAACCAGTATTTTCAGTTCATTGAAAAATTCAAGCACAGCCTCTTAATTAAACTTGAGCTTTAAAGTACTAATGGTCTGTATTATGTATTTAATACTAGAGCCTTTCAAAAGCTTTGCACGGAATTACCTAAAACACGCTGCTGCTAATTTAATTTCTGTAGCAACATACTCCAAGACACAACAGTGCAAAAGATAGAAAATAAATTGGAAATTGCAGTCTCCAACTGAAGAAGCAACTGTGACAGTAGAGAATATTTTTACAAGTTAGACCCACTGAGAAAACTACTGAAACAAAAAGGTATTAAATACAAGTTAAGGACAGGAAAATCAGATACTCAAGTTGGAAACCATCCAGACTAACAGAGTTAAATACCAGCACTTTTATAAAGAGTGATACGGAATTCTTTAAAGACTAATTCAGAATGTGAATTGTGCTTCTCATCCACAACAAGGCATGTGCACTAAACAGAGGCTGGTGTTAATTTGGCATTCCCTACTCAAATCGAGTCCAACCCTGCTCTGCTTGGGAAAAATAACAGAACCTGACCATTCAGTAAAAGAATTACTGAAAAGCATTGATTCTTCTGTCAGAATTCCTCCTTTGGGAAGGTAATTTTTAATTTTTATGGGTACTACTAACCTTTTTTGGAACACACTACTAGGAAAAAAATGCAATACTAACATCTAAACTGATAGGTTTTGGTGTAGCACAGCCTCATTGTAAAAGAGGAAAAAAAAAAAAAACAAGCCAGAGGAGCACTTACTTTCCCCCACCCCACCTTGCTCCTGTTGAAGGTTGCTTCTGCCCATCAGGCTCTAAATGTTTGCATCAACTTCTATGACAAACTCTCTGCAACCACGGTAGCTCCCCAGCCATACTCAGCAGTACTGTAAGTGCCACCACAGTTTTCTCTTCACCATCCCTTCTTGCCTGAGGACCCAGGTCCCAGCCCAGCCAGCCTCCATCACACAGGAAGGGCTCCTTCCCATCTGAGATGTTCACCTTTTGCTGTCCCCTTACCCCATGGCCCATCTCTGGGGAAGCAAAAGGAAAGCAATGAAGAGATGAGATCTTCCTGAGCCTTCTCTTGATGTGTTTTTACTTCCCTTCCCCTCTCATCCTCCCTATCAGTCAACTAATTCCTCTTATATTTTGCCGGTGTTCACATTTTTACCCACATCAGTACTGGGTTGCTTTTTTTTAAAAAATAGTAACTCTCAGCATCTAAAACCAGTGTGTTCTGAACTCATCAAGCTACTGCTGTTTATATAATTTGATTGCCTCAAGTGAATTATTTTAAAAGAAAAAGTTTCCAACATTTTGGATGATATACTGAGCTTTGAGTCTTCCAAGTCTGGCACGTAATGTTCACAATGTTTATCTGAATATCAAGCCATACTTTAAAAGCTATATAATAGTAGTAGATGAAGCATCACAGGAAATTGTTTCTATCCTCATACTGTAGTTAACTTGCTCCATAATAATATGGTTGTGGTTCACAACTTATGGTTCACTTTAACAAATCCCATAAAAATCCTCTGATGTGCTTAAGTCTCTATCAGCTACATGAGTTAATGATCAATTCACCAAAAGACATCAACAGAATAGTTTAGAATCTGCAGTGGAGGTGGATAAATGCAGAAATCTCTGTGAGGATATTAGCTGTTTACTACCTTACAATCCCAAGGGAATGCTGCGTGATACAAAGCAAGTAATCTACACCACTTTTATTCACTACAATTTCCAAAAGTAGCAGTATTTTTATTTTCAGATACTCAAAAAAAGGTTTACTTGGTAAGTTAATTACAACAAAAGAGAGCAGTTAAGGGCCAGAGCATCTTTTTCCATATACAGCCACCCTACATAAGCTCATTCACCCTGCAATGATCCCAGCATAAGGACAGCTGCAAATGGCTGGAATGTAGAGGGCAGCTTCCTCTGTAACCCAGGACTGACCATGAGTGACTGAGGGTCTCCAGGTTCACATCCTATGATACAGGAAGTTTATTTTTCAGACTTTTATGAAGGAAATCCATACAACTGCCTAACAAAACAGAAAAACCAACTGAATTAGTGCAAAACAGATTATAGCAATAGTTCAAGCACTAACAATATTCTGAACACTACTGTCTTCCCAAAACAGCATCTCTGTAGTTTGTCACTTACATTACCTGGTCTGGTACAAGCTTGTCAATACTTCACTGGAATGCCAGTGTCAAACCTACTCTGGCCTTTGTTTAGCAGAGTGGTAAGGTCAAAGCATCAAGACTCTTTGGGGCTGGGGAGGGAGACTCCTAATCCTACGCCCATAAAGCAGCACTATACCTCTACCACAGTCACTATTTCTCCAGAGCTGGCTTTTCTGAATTTGCTCACTGCAGCTAGATCTAGACCCAAAAAAACAGAACCCAGGAGTCCTCCGCTCTCTGGTGCAACCACTCTCTGCCAGGCTAGGGCGACTATTAATGTGCCTACAGTAAGGTCAAAAATAAAAAGCTTTTAACAGAATATACTGACAGATACTTGACACTGACAGGCAAATGAGCTGAGATAACTCCCCACAGGTAATCTGATAATGGAAGAAACATAAGTATTTTCTTAAAAGTTATCAAATAACCATCAGCTCCTATCCCCAAATAAGGTTTTGCAGTTAATCTACTGAAGAACAAGATATTCAAATAGAATTCTTGACAAGTACTCAGCAGACTGCACAGCCCTGCTATGCTAACAGCAGCCTCAGGTGTTCCCCTCCTGGGGTCAAAAGAGAAGAGGAAGCACAACTATTCAAACACCATCAGAGGTACCTTGCTAAACACAACATACATAGCAGCCAGCCAGTGACTGCCCTGAATTCTGCAGATGTTCCATAAACAAAGTAACTCCTGCCTTAGAAGTAGCAAATACAAAGATGCTTAAATACTAACTCTGTATCTACACCACCGGGCAGAAGTATAGGGAGCTTGTAGCGATCGTTCTCAGATACACACTTCACAAAGTCCCAACTGGAGGGAAAGAGTGCTTGCTGCTTGGTATCCCCCACGCTCTTATATTCCCCCGACCATCCACACACACATTCATTATGTGCAAGCTCTGACTCTACTCACATGCTCAGGTTTCCATCAGAAGGAAACCCAGACACACAGCGCAAAGATGTATACCTCAGCCCATCTCCTAGCACTGAGGCAGGACACAGCCAGAGCCCATGTTGGGCCAAGAGGTTCCCCTGCAGAGCATTCTTCCCTCAAAAGTAGGCCAGCTTAAACTAACAAAATCTGCTCTGCAAAATTATGCATCAGATTTTTTCCAAGACACTGCCAACAGTGTTCCCAGGCCCCAGAGTGTATCTGTTTTTCAAGACTATTTTGTTTCATTTAAAGGAAACTTTCTGGTTCCTAGAATTCAAATTCTTGTTTCTTCCCTCTCTACCAATAACCATCTAAACCTTCATAATCCTAACATGTTAATCTAGTTACTACAGACTTGCTTTTGGGGAGGGAATTTTTTTTACCCATGAACTAAGAGGATCCTTAACAAGAACAGAAGTTCACCGTGCAAATAAGAGTTTAGAAACTCCAGTCCCCTAGGATCAATCTTCCTTCACTTCTGGCTTAAGAGCTGCAGAAAACTGAAAGCATAATCCCTGACATTTCATTGTACTTGCAGGACTAAAATGTTTGCTCTGTGAATATGCCAACATTTGAGTCTTCCAAGTAACTGGGTAGAAGCTAATCACTCTATAGGTTTCATCATAATTTAAAAATACCCAAAGCACCTCACTAGTACATCCACATAGCAGTATAACTTGGTCTGTTTTGAAAATGGTTTCATCTACCTGTCTGTCAGCAGAGAGATGAAAAAGAATATTGATAGTATAACTGGGCAGTTATGTAAATTGGACAACTAAACGGATTCCAAATAATCTAAGTCTTTTCTCTCCCCACAATAAAACTTATTACTCCTCCTTTCAGTAAACAACCTTTGGCAGCCACGCAATTTTTTGCAGCTATCACTAGAACAGTAGATAATAGATTTTGGAACTTGGCACTCATTCTGTGTAGATTTTTTTTTCTCTGATTACTAGTAGTTTTTGATGTTACTGTTTTAAAGCTACTTGTTATGCTTAAATCTGCTATTTGTTTCTAACACATTGGTTGCAATTTTCTAAATATTTCTCTATTTGACTTTTTATTAGCATAAAAAACTCATAACGTTTAACTTTTCACCATAGGAATAATTAAGAGTTTACAACCTCTCGTAGATATCCTGTCAATACAATCTGGATGTAAACAAGTTTTAAAGTGAGTGGCAGTAAGTTTTTTAACTAAGTTAGTCACTTAAGGAAATGGCTGTAAATACATAAAAAGTTATCAAAGCTTCTTATGAAAAAATACTTTTATCTAAGAACTAGACCACATAATTAAACAATTCAAATCCTAGTTATAAACTGATTTTAATTAAAGGTAATCTGACTCTTTTCAACCATGTATAAATTTAAGTCAGAAAACATATTTGTATCCATTTTCTAAAATATCTGCCACTTCTCCATAGTGGCTGATCAAACTTGCCAGCAAAAAACATTTTGAGTAGGCGACTTGTAATACAGCTATGGTTTATTTCTGTCAGAGGCTGACTGCTGAAGTGTGAAAGAAACTCATTAAAAATCTCTCACTGTGATCCTGCTTTGGAAGGAAAAAAAAGAAAGAAAATACTTAATGAAGGGTACACTTAGCCTGCAGTCACATTCATATTCTGTTTTTCATTTTACACTATTTCAGTAAGCAATTAAAAGCCAGCAATTAGTCACAGAAACACTATTCATACTGGTCATACTGGGAAATTAAAGAGGTTAACACTTATTTTATGTTAATATTATGAAAGTAATGAGGGAGATCAAGAATAATACAGCCAACTAAAAAGGAATACTAAAATAAATACAAGAATCTCTTACCTTAATCTTAAGACAAGATTCACTGCACATGGAACTTCACTATATTCATCACTAACAGCAGGCTGAGACTATTGAAGAAAAAAGTAAAAAGTCTTATAAAGGATGCCAAAGGAAAAAAAAAAAAGAAAAATCCTAAAATACTTGCCATGCCAACAGTTTGAAGTTAGCACAGAATATTTTACATATCCTCTAACTCTCAAAAACCTTTTAAACACTTTCAGTAACAGTCTAAAATATAGCTGATACCAGTAAAACCACCATATTTCAATCACAGAGATACAAATGATAAGGCCTGTGCTAAAGCACTGAGTGTAAGAGCTTTTAATTCACCTTGCATCAAAGCTCCAATAATCTATTAAATAACATGCATGCAGTGGGAATATTGAGCTACTACTGACATTAATTTTGTGTAACAGTTTTGGTTGTTAAGGAAGTCTTGCATTTACCCATCTGCAAAGAACTAGTAGCATATCAAAGCAGGCATCACAGCTCAGAGAACGTCTTTCGCAGAGAAAAATCTGGAATACAGATTATCTTTCACACTACCACTCCTCCCTCGCACTACGATACCCTCCCCAGCCTTCAACTAACATTTATATGAAGTCTCAAGCAAAAGTGTATCCTACACACAGAGTACCTCAGGGTCCTCTACCCTACTATGATTTCATACCCAACTTGGCATATTGTCACCACTCACAGAAGCCTGTTCAAAGGTTACAGTCAAATCCTCCCCGAATAAAGACTTGCATCATAAATCTCATTTGATTGTTTTCCCAACAGTTTGCCACATTAAAGCTACTTTAAAAAACAAAGTTACACAATATCTGTGTTTTATTACCTGTGTATTTAAACAAAAGTTAATGAATATTTGGAAAATTATTTAATCACTAAAAGGCGAGTATATTTTTTTCTACTTCAATTAAATTCCTTCCAGTCATACAAACTACTACTAGTATTTCTGCATCTTCAACAGATCTGTTATTTCAGCGTATAGGAATGCGCAGCCCAAAGACCAACAGGTACACACCAATAGTGACAAGCTACACTAGTCTCAGTTCCAAGTCACGTTCTGGAGCATTTAGGAAAACAAAAATCAACAGGAGACTTCAAGCAGAGGCTTTTTTCTCCTTCATAAACTAAACAACTCATAATAAGAGAGTTACCTGTATAAACTGAGTCACAAACTGCAGAACTCTCAATTTCTAAGACATAAAAAGACTGACTAGTGAAAGTGCGCTTTGTTTTTTCTGTACTCAGCTTACCTAAGACATCTCAGATGCTGAAGAGCTATGTAAACTAGCTCTGCAATGGAAAGACTGGAGTCATCACAGGAGCTAACAGGACCAAACTTGGCAGGAAGCTGTTAGTCTTTTAGAAGACTTCTATGACAGCAATGAAAATCATAGAATCTAAAATTGAAGGTGAAGTGGCAAGGGTCACCCACCCAAGGAGCAGACATTTTTAAAAGAGCACTTTGGCTGTAAGCCAGTAATTCTATTAAGCAATTATTTATAGCAGCAATGCTTCCCACACTTTCAGCACAGGGCCACGAAACTCAATATGATATTTTATTCCTCTGAATTAAACTACTATGCCACAGTACTGAACTATTTTACTGCATATGGGATGAAGCATTTTAATTATAAGCTACGAACCCTAAGAATGAAAAATTATTTGGAGATCTTCTGGGCTACTTCGAACAGCCATCATTACTCTGATAAAAAGATAGCAATTAGTGTGATCCAGTTATGAAGATTCATTAAAAACAGCCAGATTACCTCTCTTAATCAATTCTCCTGGGCACGAACATAACACAACTTTCAACTTCCTATCCATTTTATCCACTGTGTGCTCAAGTTAATTGTTACAGGCCCAACTGCATACAGCTCTATCTTCACAAGTACTTGACACACAAGGCTGCAGAACAACATTCCCACCTCAATCCATATTTTTAACAATAGAAATGATACAGAAATCCTTTCACTCAAAGACTTGGAAGAAAAAAAAAAATTGGTAAAGATGTTTTTACCTCTGTGTTCTCCTCCTCTTTTACTCTTCGTGACTGGAAAACAAATGCAGTGAGATATGAGCTATGCAGCTTTATGCATTAAAGATCCAGAACCTACTAACAATTAAGACAGAACATCTTGCAGAGCATAAATATTTCGACATAAACAAAACTTACCTTTTCCTGAGAAACAGCAGCTTTGCCTTCTTCGCTCTTCTCATCCATTTCATCATCACTCCATTCCCAGTCCCCATCTTCTGTTTTATGGAGGTGACCACTGGAACCCGGTACTCGTCTGACCTACCAAAATATTAAGCATTCACCATTACACAAACATCTTTAGTCTTTATCAGTGTTCTGGTTAATCAGCAATTCTTCGCTATTTTTAATCTATATGCTTTCACTAGTTTGCTGGAGGAGTCACTGGCATACTAGAACAGTATCTGACCTCAAGGGTCATCCTTGAGCCAGTGGGAATAGCTAAGCTATGCAAAATTCATATAGGGAAATGGCATTTGGATATATTTTACAACTGCTTAGGAACAAGCTCCAGTAGATGACAACTGCTTACTATGAACTAACCCTTGAAACGAAAGGAAGCTATTCAAGGAAGCAGAAGCTACGCAGACAAGGTTGTTCTTGGGACCCAAGTCTTAAAAACTTTAATTGTTCTTCTAAAAAGCTTTAAAATGTGTAAAGGCATTAAGGATACTTTAGAAGTAAAACTATCCTTATCAAACAAACAAACAAAAAAGCAGCAGCTGTATGCAAACTGAGAAGATAGGCAGGTGTGCACCACACCAAATCAGGCAAACTTCTGTAGATCACACAGTTTAAAAAGGCTTCAAATACTCTTCTGATGCCATCTTGCTCTTTTTCAGAGCCTGACAACATGCCTGTTTTCCCCCAGATCATGTTTAGCCTATTTGAGTAAAACAAAAGAATATCCAACAACTCTTCCCACATCTTGGAATGCATTTATGAGACCCAGGAGATGGCTGGAAGCACAGCACAATAAGCAGCAGTCCCACTGGCGTTTAGATTAGAATCTGTTTCTCTATTTCACATTACCGAAGCAATATACAGTTTCCACTGCACAACTTCAAATGCTCGTACAGGTAAGCTCCCCAGCACTATAAATTTGTAAAGCTTAAAGCATATCCTTTTGAATTAGAACAAAGGAAAAAAGTTATTCAGGAAAGCAGCCTTTACATTGGTAAGAGAACGAAAGGAACAAAGCAGCAACTGTTCACAGCACACAAAAGGGAGAACTAACTTGTCAGAAAAGCAGTTTCAGGCCAAGAACAATGGCTGGAGAAGACATCTAATAGAAATAACTTTTGAAAAAAATTATGAACTAGATTGTCTTAGCTCAAAATTGTATATCCTGTTTGCCAGTATCCACAGTAACATACAACAGCCTGGTTCAACTTTGGTTTCACAGATTCCTGTCCGTGGTGTTTTGATGTCTTGCACTGAAGTATACTGAGCAGAAGTATACTGAGCACTGATCAACTTGGTTCTACTGTCCTAATGTTTGATGGCAGTGATGGAAACCCATTCTGCCAGCAGTTATCTCACAAAACAGGAAGATGGGGGGGTGGGGGGAG
>NW_009596298.1:0-9972 GCF_000690535.1 Cariama cristata
CTCCGCGTCCCCCCACCCCCTGCCCGAACCCGCTGCCAGACGAGCTTAAACCCTGGGTGCGTAACACAGGCGAAGGGCATCGCTACCCCTGCGTGTAGGCAGGGGGGGAAACGGGGGGGAACCCAGCGCCCGGGTTCCCAGGGGTGTGGAGCTGCCTGAGGGCCCGCGTTCCGACTAACTTGTTGGAGATCAGGCGAGGGGACAGCGGAGGAACGAGCAACTGGCTCCGGCTTTTCGGTCCCGACGGGGTCTCGGAGCGCGCAGCCCCTGATGGCAGCTGGGGAGGGTCGGGCACTGGCTTCGTGTCTTTGCAGAGAAAACAGGTCAACGAACTGCCGTCCTTGCTCGCAAAAATCTGTCACTCTCTTCAAACTGTGTTTCCTTTGCAAAAATCCTTGACGTTCAGTAGTAAGCACCAAAACCAGAGCGGTTACGTCTCAAACTGCTTCTTTCTCCAGGAAGGTTTTTTCTTTCTAACCCTAGCTACAACAGGCAACGAAAGATGAACATGCTTTGCAACAAAAGTTGCTATCTTTGCATAGGAATCTTAGTCAAAAAAAATCAAAAAATGAAGATAAAAGACATCACGGGGAGGTTAATAACATCCTAGAAGAACAAATAAGCTTACTAAGTTGTCAAGATAAATTTCCTGGCGTTCAGCGTTAGTGAAGCTGCTTTTGTGCCATTTGTAATTTTTCATAATGTCAGTTAAAGCAGATACAGTGCTAAGCTAACCTTGGCTAGCTAACAAAAAGTCTTGTTTTCCTTTCCTCCTCTCTTTCTCTTTTTTTTTTTAACTGCTTCTCAGCAAGTTCTTATTCTCCTCTTCTTATTATCCTGTCCTTTAATCATCATTCATCCCTAGAGGAGGGTGAAAATAGACAGGAAAATTAATCCAATGCTGTTTGGTAATAGAGATCTCGAATGAAACTCACTGTGAGTTTTCTTTTTCTATTTTCAAAATTTTTGTCTTTTTTCTCCTGTTCTTCATAAAGCACAACACAGGTGAGGTTTACTGCATGATACTTACCTTCTGAAATTATATCACGTTCCTGCCTTTCGGTAGAAACCCTAGGCTGAGGGATACATTGCCTGCGTAAGAAGTCACTGAGCACATTTGACTTCAAGGGGCTTCTACCACAGCCATCCTTGATTATTTCAAGAGAAATCACAACTGCATAGTACACAAAGTGCAATCTTTGAGGTGAACTGGAGAGAAGCGCTGAGGTACACATTGCAGAAAAGAGAGCAGTCTGCTCTCAATCATCTGCTTATCAGTTCATCGAGCAAACTCTTCTTTTCAGTTCATTTTTGCTAGGGAGTAGCCTTTCCTGGGGAAGAGGCTGAATTCAGCATTGGAGGATCCTAGTGCAGCTCGTATGAGTGAGCGTTTAAAACTTTCCTTTGAATCTGTCGTTTAAAAAAAGCCTTTTAGCTTCCTACTCACAGCCGCCTATAAGAATCTCCCAGTCTTTATGTGTTTGGCAATTCAAGTATCTGTTTCAGAAGTCAGAGCTTCTCTCCTATCTCATCTCTGAGTCTGTGTGATCAATTCAGGGATTTGAGCACGAGCAAAGCCCCTTCAACAGCTAACGCAGGTTTTAAACACCAGCATTTTATGCAGGGCTCCCTGCTGTATTCATTTGTCACTTCAGCTAATTTGTAAGCTTTTAAAATTTTCATGACTTAATGGTCATACCCAGGTGAAGAACAAAACTGAAAACCATTAAACCTCTATTGTTATTTAGGTAAATTTAGTGGTGGGATCAGGCAGCCGATTGACATAACTCTGGGAGCCAGTTATACAAAGTATAGGGTGAATTTTCCTTTTGCCTAGCTCACCTGCCTCCAGCCAGCGCGAGAAGGATCAGCTCTCATCCAGGTCGGGACTTGCCTAAAACTGCCAGCAACAGGACGATGGTTCAGGTGTTTCATGGAGATTTAGAAATAAGCACAGAGCTTGTTTAATTCTCCCTGGGTAGCCACATAAAACAGCTGCTTAATTTTATTTCATGTTTTTCAATCACTACTGACTGATGCTGGAATCAAAGCAATGCCCAGCAAAGGAAAGCTTTTGCATCTCTATTACCACCCTGCAAGGCACCTGCTCTTCCCTGGAGACTCTGGTTGGAGATAGTCCTATTTGGTCCATATGAAGATTTAAAAATATAAATACTGAGTAGCACCTTGATCCAAATGATCTTCACCCAAACAGTAATTAGCTTCTGGGAGACCAAGTCTGAGTTGAATGAAGTCCAGACCTTGCATTCAGAGATAAACATGCTTTAATCTAGAAAATAGCACATATACTAGAGCTGGAGAAAGGCAGCTTAATTTCCAAAATAATATTAGAGTACGTGGATACAAATTGTACTCATGTCACTCTTGAGATGACTTTTTGAGTCTGCATGCACGGGATTTATTAAACATGAAATCAGCTGAGGCATGTTAGCAGAAATAATGTCTAAAAGAGATGTCAGGTTTCTAAATAGCTGGTTATACTAATAAGCCAAGATAACTTTAGCCTCAATGTAACCTTCTCGGAAAAATCAAGGGTTCCTGGAAATTGAACAACAGTTATGAACTCTTTTAAAGATCAGTGAAGCACACTGGTCAAATTGGTATTATCTTGTTGGGCATTCCACAGGGAAAATCGCAGTAGTAAGTACAAAAGCACAGAGCAAAGAGTAGCAGCAGAAAAAAAAACCTATTACTTTGCTGATAAAAAAAAGACCATCTCCAAGGATCTCAAGCTCATTCTTGAATGATTAAGATTCACCAGCAGGGAGAAAGGATCAGTGAGAGAAATGATTTCTAGTCCCCAAACACTGATGACAGTGGGCCAAATATTCAGTATTGAGTGTGGGCACTTTTTCTTTACTGTAGGTCATAGGCATGTCCATCTGCAGCTGGATCTTAGAGTCTGGGGGATTCAGTGGGACTGATCTTAAAAGGCACATTAGTGCTCCTGCAAATGTCGACTTTTGAACTATTTCCAATGGCAACTCGTGCACAAAGCATTCCTGGGTACCAGGTCACTGATGAAGTATGTGCAGAAGTCTGAGCACTGAAGACAGGGAAAAGGAAAATTAAAAAAGCCCAAACAGAAACACCATGTATGAAAGTCTGAATTTAAATGACTCATTTGAGGCAGCTAATTCAGGCAGCGGCAAAGCTGGACCCAAAGGGTAATGCAAGGAGGGTATAAACGGAAAGGATTTGTTGGGCAGTGATGTTGGTTCCCAGGATCTGGAGCTCATGCCCTGGCTGCAGGGTGCTCATGAGACAGGACCAGGCACTGCTGCTCCTCTGGCATCTCCCCTCCCCGGTACATTGATGCTCGACCGTTGGAGCGCAGCCCCGGTCCCAACTGCAAGAGCCCACCTCCATCCTCGGGCCACAGTGAATGAAGCCTGCAGAAAGGATTTCTGCTTGGAGGGAGATCAGGCAGCAGACTCTCAAAAAGCAGCCTTGTGTCTGCAGGCCTCTGCACACACAAGCTTTAGGAGTGGTGGAAAACCATAATCTGGTTGTTTGTAAAACGAAAGGAGCAGTGTTCCCCTCCCATCCCCGCTCCTGCTCAGAGCCCGTCCAGGCTCTGTTCCCCTCGCCAGTAATCCCTCTCTACATTTGCAGTGCAAACCCAGAGCAAAGCTGGTTAGTTTTAGCTGTAACCCCCCAAATTTTACAACAAAATGGCTCTTTTTGGAGAGAAGTGGAAGACAGGGAAGAAAGAGAAATACCAAACCTGTGGCCAGGGATGCGAGCAGAAGCTGTCATCTAAAGAGGCCCCAGCCTCCTGCCATGCAGGAGCCACGGGTAATTTAAGCTCGGCGCGATGCTGCCAATAACTGTGTTCTTTAATCAGCAGAGCTTATGCAGCGACTTTTTATTGGGTTTTTCCAGTTCCACCCACTCAGTCCCACAGAACCAGAGAAAGCAAAGTTTTCCACAATGAACGCTTGGAGTGACCCTTCCTCTCACAGCTCGACCTGCTCCATCAAACCAAAGGCCATTATTGTATCTTAAATCACCCTGGAAATCACTCAAGCAGGGAAGCCTAAAATTTCCCCTCCTCTCTTTCTGGGATTTCCATCTGCCACAGATACGGGGTAGGAGAGCGATTACTGCCCTGCCAACACTTCCCTCCAGAGTGGGTAGAGAGCCAAACTGCAGAGGATGATGAGAATAAATTATAGCTGAAAGGAGATGAGAGGAGAGCTCTAAGGAAAGAAAAACATTTCCTCCGACTGCCTCGTCCCTGCAGCATGGCAGAACAGTGCCAGGAAATACACAGCAAACCAACAAGACCCCTTCTTTAAAACCTCATCTAAACTACAAATACAAAAGATCTCAAAATTTCTGGTCATTTCACTGATGAATGTAGACAATCAATGTACAGCTGAATTTTATATTCTAATCCATGTATATAAAAACCCTACAGCTGATTGCTGAGGACCCATTATATGAAATAGCACAGAAACTAGTAAGTCAACAGAAAAATACAGACGGGGCCATTGCTTCCCAATTTATGCTTTATTTGCATATGCATAATTTTTTTAATACTGTATAGCTTGCATTTTTTCTTTCACTCCACACAGACCGACATTTTAGGCTCTCAGAAAAATTGAAGTTGAATGTATAAATCAAAAGACAAGTCACAGAAAAAGTGACAGCATTTTTAATATTAAAAATGGCTTTGACATATTATTTAGTATCTCAGAAATTAAATGAAGCCAGTGATACAGAATGATTCATTAGAATGAAATTAATCTGAGAAATAATTAATTCTGAGTGGATAGATAAAAATAATACAAATAGATACATTAGCAGCAAAACTCTTCACAGATGAGTGCGATAGTGATTTCTAGCAACAGAGGATGAGACTGCAGATAATACAATTTTCTTAGCAGATGGCTTGGTAGGTGGCACTCTCCTCTCCTAAGCTGGTGTTACAGATTTAGTCCTGAGCTGCCTGCCAGCCTAAAATGGATCCTTCCTCATATTCCAGCCCAGTCCCTGACTGATGGATGGAGAAGAACTTTTTAACTTCTACCAGCAGATTTTTGTGGTTTTCTAGTGCAGGAGGTGTGACGGTGAAGAGGATGCTTGGTACCTACAGGAGTCCATTGCCTCTAAAGGTTAGCAGAGCAAACAAGCAATAGTTTGCACTAGAGTTGATTATTAAGTCCACATTGCTGCATACCCAGTATGGCCAGGCTCCACAGCCCTTCTATCAGCAGGTGACAAATCCTTGAATTAAAGATAATTAAACTAATACTTACCAAAGCAATAGAAGCTGACACTGCACAGAGAATCACTTCTTGCTCATAGTGAAGACCGAGAGAAGCATTTCGCACCTGCGCTGCAGGGAGCCACGGGAGCAGGCAGCTCTCTCAGGGACCCCCAGCCAGGGCTGTCTGCGAGGGGGGCAGCCCCACAGTGCCCACGCAGGAGTGCAGCAGGTCCAGCTACTGTAGACAGGGTCAACCAGAAGTCCAGCGATGACCAGACCACTCCAAATGTCCCAGTCCTGGAGCTCTGCTGTCTCAGGCAGCATTTTCCCCTCTGCAGCTCCCCGGACAACCCTGCTGCCATTGCAATGTTGCAGCTGTAGCAACCCAGGGTCTCACCTTCAGCTTCTGGGATTAAATTGTTCTTGGAGACAAGATGCTGGTTGGCAAAGTCATTACCAAATCACACAGTCTGGGCTTGATGACAGTCAGAAACGTTCCACCAAGTTCAATGAAACACTAGAACAATATTCCAAACAAGAATCCACACCAAGGTCTAAACTTTGGGCTGCTTCACTCCTCCTGCCATAACTTTCATTCAAACTTTTAAAAAACCCAGTGATCTGACTGGATCACCCTGAACTATGATATATCCATTTTCACCCTAGCTCATCTGGATCTGTCTTCCCGTTCCAGCCTCCGTGCCTGTCCCACCACATCAGGCAGGACCATTTCATCCCAGCAACATAGGCAACATCTCCCTCTTTGCAGCCTGCCTTGATGCCCTTGGCTTTTCCCTGCCCTGTGTTGCAAAGAGTTGTTGCTGTGACAGCCTCTAACAGACAGTACTTTCCCAGGCTGGAAATTTTCCCTGAGTTTCATCATCCATTTGTCAAAATCTGTCTCAAGGTCAGGGGCCTTCCAAGTCAGCAAGTTCCCCCTGCTCCCCTCCTGCAAAGCTCAGCGCCCAGAGCTGGGCTTAGTGCATGTTAGGGCTCAGCTCCACCAACACAGGCATTCGGTGTCTCTCCTGCAGTCCATCAAACCAGCTCTCTCCATTTAGAGACGTTAAAATTAGGGATGTCTTCTAGGTACAGGTTAGATTTCAGGAAAGGTTATGGGATCTGATCCCATCTACTTTCTGGATTTACTTTTTTCCCCATTCTTTACAGTGTTTGATTTTCTCCTGTGCTTTTCTTAGCGTTACTTTCTAAGAGCTTCCCCCAGGTCTTTAGGAACTATAGGACATCCAGCTTGACCAGGATTTTTCCATTGCCTTCTTTCATTTTTCTACATCTTAGGAATTTCACATGCCTTTCTAGGATTTTCCTAGGGATTTCTGGAAATGTCCCCTCCGGCTTTCTAGGAATTTCCCCCCAGCTTTCAGGAAATTTCATATTGCTTTCTAGAAAACCTTCCCATTGCTTTCCAAGTATTTATTTCACCCTACTAGGAATTTACATTTGCTTTCTGGGAATTTCCAGCTGCTTTCAAGAGCTCCCTAACGCTCTTCTAGAAATTTCCCTGATGCTTTCTAGTAATTGTGTACTATTTATAGGACTTCCCATCTGCTTTCCAGGAGTTCCCTTCTGCTCTTTAGAAATTTCCCACAGCTTTCTAGGAACTGTGCATTTCTTTCTAGGATTCCTTCATTGCTTTATAGTAATTCCTCCCTACTTCATAAGAAATTCTCTCCAGCTTTGTAGGAACTTGTAGTCAACTTTCTCAGAATTCACATTTTGCTTTCCTGGAGTCCCCCCACAGCTTTCTAGGAATTCAATACTGCTTTCTAAGAATTTCCCATAATTTTCCAGGCGTTCCCTGTAGCTTTCTAGGAATTTCCCCTGGTTTTCTAGACACTTTCCATACCTTTCTAGGAATTCCCTGCTGCTGTGAATCTCTCACTGCTCTCTAAGCATTTCTCTCAGCTTTCCAGGTATATCTATCATGCTGTGGCATGGTGTCCAGTGTTGTTCCATGCTGTTTGTGCTGTTTCATGCTATCTCATGTTGTGGCACGTTGTATGCTGTTCCACGTTGTCTTGCGGTGTCTTGTTTTGTCATATGTTGTGCTGCCACATCTTGTCCTCATCCGTTTGCTTGCGTTGCTGCATGGCTTCCAGTGTTGTTGTGGCATGCTGCTGTGCGTCATCTTCTGCTTCTGCGTGCTGTCAGAGGTTATCAAGGGCCATCCTATGTTGCTGCAGGAGCAAACATTTGAGGGTGCATATTTTTAATTACTATTTTCCAAAGCCATTGGAAAGACTCAGGAGGTGAAAGTATTAGGAGTCAGCGATATCTAGTCCCTAGAGGATGATGAAAAAAATTTTTCAGGCCTGGTTGAAGCAGTTGTGAGATCTTGTGGTTGTTCCCTGTGCCCTATGGGATGGTGCTGCACCTCCTCTTGCCCCCATACTACATCCATAGCTGCATATTGACATCCCAGATCAGCCTGCCTAGTCAAGTGTCTTGTTGCCGACAGCAGCTGGCACAGATGCTTCAGGGCATGAATGATCCCACAAGAGGCATTTATGAAATAGCCACATCATAGAGGAAACGGCTTCCTAATCCCCTTGAAAGGCTGGTTTATCCCTTTAAACATAGCTTTATGTCTCTTCTAAATGCAGATTGGCTTTTCATGTTCATTCCCTCCCAGTCTTATCTGATACAACTATGCGTCTAGATAAACAGAAAAATTGGGCATCAATTTAACTTGGCAGAGTATAGCATGAGTAACCTAATGGGTTCAAATATTGCAGATGGAGCCAAAAATTTTAACTGATTTTGTAATCCTCTATCAGCTTATATAAGGGTTTCATTACAATTTATATTGCCAAAAAGTGTAGTGTTGTTTGTTTGACCAAATTTCCCTAGATAACAGTTTATTCATTATCAGCTGAGACTCGGAAAACAGGGTGGTGGTTTTTGATATACTGACACAGACTCACAGAAATCCCTAGCTCATTTACAGAAACGATCTGAACTTATGGGCACTCCTCAGACGGTACTGACATCCCTTCCAGTCTGGGGTTTGGATTTTCTACATAAAATTAATGTGCAGTAAGTCAGTAGACCATAGGAAATGCTGTATATACATGGTTCACCTCACCCAGTATTCTGCTCCTGATAGCAAAACCCAGCCCAAAGCCTTCACAAGCACCTCCCATCGAGTGCTAATGAAAAGTTCCCAGAAATGTTGCTGGTTTCTTCTGGCAAACCCCTGATAACAGCCAGCTTGGTGCCAAGGCCAGTTCCTAACATCATCTTCCAGAGCCAGCATCCCAGTTCCTTGTATTGCACCTTCAGGGCCGTCACCACACATCATTTCCCACCTGCTCTACAACTACTTTTTTCATAGAGCAGAAAAGTCTTGACACATCCCACACTTGCCTTTACTCGTTAATTGCACTGTTTGTGATCCAGGGTTGCAGAAATCCCGGTCCTGCAGTGCCACTTACTGGATATTTATGTTAATAAAAGCAATGTGCAGCAGCTCGTCATTTGTCTCAGTTGATTCCCAGCGTCAATTTGAAATGGTAAAAAAAAAAAAAAAACATAAAAAACATTAATGTCCAATGTAAATGTTATGAATACAGGAAAGCAAATACAGTAAAGCTCATTTCTTAGATGAGGCAGTAATTGTAGAGGAACAGAAATCCTCCTTTTCTGGTCAGCGTAGGGAAGAATTTGCCCTGTAATAGACCGGGAATTCTTCCAGGTGGAAACATGCAGATGGTTAAATTCATCCCTAGTTCAACAAATGCAAAGGACTGAATGTACGTCTGGAGCTTTGCAGGAATCTTATTAATATATTCCTTGGGAAATAAGGCAACTGAAAGGAATGCTTCAACAGGAGCAGAGGTAGGGCTTATTTGACTAATCCAGTCATAGTCTCTAGGCACATGCTTTCTGTATGTACCATTAGTACTTGCACTGTAATTTAACCAGCAAGATACTACACTCCGCATGAACCTTGAGCTTACAAATGGGGCACTGACCAAGGTACATGGATTGATCACATGGGACTGTTGGGGGTCTCATGAGAGCAGAGTAAAAGGGGAGAATCCCCTCCCTCTACCTGCTGGTCACGCTGCTTTTGATGCAGCCCAGGGTACGGTTGGCTTTCTGGGCTGCAAGCACACATTGCCAGGTCGTGGTGAGCTTCTTGTCAACCAGCACCCCCAAGTCCTTCTCCTCAAGGGTGCTCTCGACCCATTTTCTGCCCACCCTGTATTTGTACTTAGGTTTGCCCCAATACAGGTGCAAGACCTTGCACTTGGCCTTGTTCAACTTCATGAGGTGCGCATGGGCCCGCCTATCAAGCCTGTCAAGGTCCCTCTGGATGGCACCCCTTCCCTCCGGTGTGTCAACCGCACCACGCAGCTTCATGTTGGCAGCAAATTTGATGAGGGTGCACTCGATCCCACTGTCCATGTCGCCGACAAAGATGTTAAACAGCACCAGTCCCAATACCAGCCCCTCAGGAACTCCACTCATCACCAGTCTCCACGTGGACATCGAGCCATTGACCATAACTCTTTGAGTGCGACCATCCAGCCAATTCCTTATCCACCGAGTGGTCCATCCATCAACCATGTCAACTAGACCATGGCACAGACCTCCAGGGATGGTGACTCAACCATCTCCCTGGGCAACCCATTCCAATGCCTAACGACCCTTTCTGTGAAGAAATACTAGAAGGCCACCAAGTTTTTCAGGCACGATTTGCCCTTAGTGAA
>NW_009596299.1:0-12915 GCF_000690535.1 Cariama cristata
AAACCTTCTGCTGCTAGAGCTGCCTGATGATTAAACAAATTGAGCACAATCACTGTGACAGTTACAACTTTTCTTATAAAAATGCCTCAATATAAATTAGAGCATAATTTGTCATTTAAAGAACATTTTATGTCTACCATTTTACCCCTTCAGGACAAAGCCTTCTGATACCATATTTTCCTATCATAAACTTGATATACATTCCTGCACCACAATGAATTTCTTTCCAAATTATTTCCTAATATGATTCCAGCACCTTCTGCATGTTTTGGGATAGAGTAGCAAATAATAAAACAGTCTATACCGCTGACAGCAACATGGAGGAGAAAAACAGTTAAATAGACTAGATGAAAACAATCAGAAGACCAGACACAAATGAACTATCTGTAATCTCAGAGTAAACACGTGACCTACCACCAGATGACTGGTGACCAGACTGCCACTTGAAATAAGTAGGTCAAGACATAAAAAAATATTGATGCAGAGCACCGTATGTTCCCCCTCAAGAAAGCAACATCAGTTATTTCTGAGAGAGAAATAGGAGTGCCAGATTAGGTTATCTAATGTACCATCCTGATGGTACAACACTGTGCAATAGTATTTTACCTATGTGAAAGCTCAAATAAGCTCAAATCCATACTAAAATCACTTTCTTTTCTCTTGGATATCTTTATGATATGTACCAAAACAAGGAAATTAAGAGCAATAAGTTAACCACCTTTTAATATGTACACCTAATAACATATTTTTTGAGGGTTACTGTATTCTGCAAGAATATGTAAACATATTTGAAGTGCTATCTATGTATCACCTATGGCAGAAAATCTACAACATGAAGGAGTGGGTTGTTCCACTGACTACTGAGTCAGTGTTCATGATACAGAGAGATTGTGTTTACTCAGTCTCTCAGTTTTACTCAGGTTTGCATTGCTTTTAATAGTCTCCATATGGACAAATAAAGAATAGGCATGGGGAAACAGCTATTTAAAGTGTATGGAGAGATTCTGGGAGGAATGCAGAGACATCATCTGAGCATCTGGAAATGAGGTTAGGAAAGCCAAAGCCCAGCTGTAACTGAATCGAGCATGGGATGTCAAAGGCAACAGTCAAGGCTTCTATAAGTAGACAGGTGACTAGGAATGCTAGGGAAAATGTAGGCCCATTGTTGAATGAGGCAGGGGCCCTGGTGACACAGGACGTGGAAAAGCCTGAGGTACTGAATACCTCCTTCATCTCAGTTTTCACTAGCAAGACCAGCCTTCAGGAATCCCAGGACCCAGAGAGCAGAGGGAAAGTCTGGAGAAATTAAGACTTGTCCTTGGTAGAAGAAATCAGGTCAGCTAATAAATGCTTAAGTAAACTGGTCACATGTAAGACCATGGGCACTGATGGGATGCACTCATGAATGCTGAGGGAGATGGCTGATACCAGTGTGAGGCCACCCATTAACCTTTGATCATCATGATCATTGTGAGAAGTACCTGAGCACCCGAGAGAAGCAAATGCCACTCCTATCTCCAAGAAGGACAAGAAGGAGAATTGATCAGGGAGCAACAGCTGGTGTCAGCTTCACCTCAGTCCCTGGGGAGGTGATGGAGCAGCTAATCCTGGAAACCATTTCCAGGCACATGAAGGACATGAAGATGATCAGGAGTAGTCAACACAGTTCACCAAGGGGAAGTCATGCTTAACCAACTTAATAAACTTCTTCGATGAAATGACTAGCCTGGCAGATGAGGGGAGAGCAGTGGGTATTGTCTACCTAGATTTCAGTAAGGCTTTCAGTGCTGTCTCCCGTAAGAAGAAGTTGATGAACTAAGGGCTGAAGGAGCAGACAGTGAGGTGGATTTAAAACTGGCTGAATGGCTGGGCCTAGAGGGTGGTGATCAGTGGCACAGTCTGGTTGTAAGGCAGTAACAGGTGGTGTACTCCAGGATCAACACTGGGTCCAGTCCTGCTCAATGTCCTTACCTGGATGATGGGGCTAAGTATACCCTCAGCAAGTTTGATGATGACACAAAAGTGTGAGGAGTGCCTAATACACCCGACGGTCATGCTGCCATCCAGATGGACTCTGACAGACTGAAGAAATGGGCTGACAGGAAACTTACGAAGTTCAGCAAAGAGAAGTACCAAGTCCTGCCCACTACACCATGCATCAGTATATGCTGGGAAGGAGCTTTATAGAAAAGGCCCTGAGGGTGCTGCTGGAAACCATGTTGACCATGAGCCTACACTGTGCCCTTGCTGCAAAAAAGACTAATTATATCCTGGGCTACATTTGGAGGGTGTTGCCAGCAGGTTGAGAGACATGATCCTTCCTCTCTACTCAGCACTGGTGAGGACACACCTGGACTACTGTGTCCACTTCTGGGGTCCTCAATAAAGCACAAGTGAGACTAGGACATACTGGAGAGAGCCCAGTTAGAGGCCACTGAGATAACGGGCCCAAGTGCACTCTCAGCAAATTTGTAGACAATACAAAAATGGGAGAAGAGGTTGATATACCAGATGGTTGTCCTGCCACGCAAAGTGACCTCAACAGGCTTGAGGAATGAGCAGACAGGAAGCTCATGCAGTTCAACAAGGGGAAGTGCCAAGTCCTGCACCTGGGTAAGAACAACCCCAGACACTGGCACAGGTTGGGGGTCAACCATCTGGAAAGTAGCTTTGTGGAAAATGTCCTAGGGGTCCTGGTGAGCATCAAGTTGAACATGAGCCACCAATGTGGCAGTAACAAGAGCTAATGTTATCCTGGGCTGCATTAGGAGAAGTGCTGCCAGCAGGTTGGGGGAGGTGATCCTTCCCCTCTGCTCAGCACTGGTGAGGTCACATCTGGAGTCCTGTGTCTGGTTCTAATCTCCCTAGCACAAGAGAGACATGGACATACTGGAGACAATTCAGTGAAGGGCCACTAAGATGATGAAGGGACTGGAACATCTCTCCTATGAGAAAAGGCTGAGAGAGCTGGGACTGTTTAGCCTGGAGAAGAGGGATCTTCCTAATGTACATAAAATGTTTGAAGGGAGCGTGTAAAGAAAAAAGAGCTGGCTGGTGCCCAGTAACAATAGGCAATGGGCACAAATGGAAACACAGGAGCTTCCCTCTGAACATCAGGAAAGACTTTTTTATTGTGAGGGTGACTGAGCACTAGAATAGGTTGTCTGGGGAAGCTGTGGAGTAGCCCTCTTCAGAGATATTCAAAAACCATCTGGACATGGTCCTGGGCAACTGGCTCTAGATGGCCCTTATTGAGCAGGGGAGTTGCACCAGATGATTTCCAGAGGTCCCTTCCAACCTCAACCATTTTGCGATTCTGTGATACCATTAGGGTGAACTGGAGACTACATTATGTCTTGGCTGCTGTGCAACTTCAGTGCTTTGTGAGCTATCAGATTTTCACCTCAGGTATTTTTTCTCTGTGCACCATTTTTTCAAGAAGATAGGAGCATTTACAATGTTTAAATATATGCCATTATATAAAATTGTGCCATTTTTTAAGGATACATATATGCATTCTTCCAAAATACAAAGTAGGATTCACAATGTTTCTTGTAAAAAGTGCTGGCATGTTTATATACATACACTTGTGTACAAACATACCAGCAGAAAACAGCATTTACTGTTTAAGAAATATATGAAGAAACTCTCTCAAAACTCTCACGATTTCTTCAAAATATATCTTGTATATTATGTTTTTGTAACAAATTTCACTAACTGGATTTGTATAACAGAACTTCCTGCACAACTTTGATGCCAAGGCATCTGAAAAAGATGTCTTGAACTTCAAGTTGTTTGAGACATCTTTAGTTATGTACTCATGCACAACCACAGACATATGTGCAGAACTTGAACGCATCAAGCCTAGAATTTAGAAAATATTTTTCAGAGGGCATCACTATCTCTTTACAAAGTGTGTTATACAGCTTTACAAAGTTTCTAGGGGTTCGTATTGTTGGAAATAAGTATTATTTTGTGTTTGTATTGTTTCAAATTTGGATGGCTAAGAGCTCAAGACAGTGGTTGCCACAGTTTGCAGTCCTCTGACAGGCAGATTACTACGGTTAGGAAAAACAAAGCCCTTTCATGTAGTGAGTGTGTGTCAGTAATTATAGAAATTCACTGTCCCTTACTTACAGAGAGACATTTGGTAGATTCATCAAATTCATCAAAGTTAAAAAAATACGTTTTTACAGCTTCATAGAGTAAAAAATTCACTGTTTTGGCTTGCACTGCAGGATTTATGAAAACAAAAGTCTTGAATTCAGTATTTTTCCATTTCCTTTGTATGTATGTATGTAATATAACTCTGGGAAGTTTTGGCTCTGCAATCTAATCCAGTAGATAAACCTCTTCTAACAGAACTGAAATAAAATCTCAACTAGAAAGCAAGGAAAGTTAGTTTTCAGAATGAATACTAAACTTCTGATGTCCTTTCAGTTCATCAGTTAAAGAAAACTTTGGAGCCTGCTTCCATCCTTCCTGTGTTTCTATTTTTCCAAAATATACTTCCTGAAGAGTATTATAAAGATGTAAGCACGTAAAGAGGTCTTGCGCTCATTCCTACCCCCAGCATCCTTAAATAAAGAGAACTTCTTGTCATGTTGGCAAGGCAGGGCAGTTACTACAGTCCTTTGGGGAGCGAAGGAAAATGTGGCACAGAAATGTGACACAGCACATCACATCGTGCTCCCTTCTCTCTAAGAAACTGCAATTTTTCTCATTTGTCAAAAATACTCTGATAGTAATACAGTTGCTTCCCACACATGAAGAGGAACACAGGACTTTTCTTCCAGTGTTAAGACACAAATGTCACAATGTTCCTGCCACCTGCCAAACTTGGAAAACTCAGCCTACTAATAAATCCCACCAGTGAAGACACCTGAAAAGCCCTCTAGCCCACTGCAAAAGACTTCAGCAAAAGAAAATAAATGCCTTAGAGGTGAATTACTTTTTTCTAAATGCTGCGTTTAAGTAGTACATGTTGGATATGACTTCAGGGAAGAGTCCTTGTTCAAAATAGGCAACTCCTTCTTCTCCTTCCCCTCTTGCCCTGCCAGACCAGCAGCATATCCTTTCAAAAACAAAGAGGGAATTCATCAGTTGCCCAACATTTCATGTAGTTATTTTTGCAAATGGAAAGCTAGTACAACATGCTGGTGATCTGATTTTTTAAAGTTTTTGTTTTCATTTTTTGTACTCAAATGAAAAGACATAGAAACAAAAGAACAGCAAATAAAAATCCGTGAGTATTGTCTCACAAGCACTGTTGCAAAAGACGGTAACAGAAAAGTCAGGGATAGTGTCCAAAACTTGTATTTCTCCTTGTTGATGACTCTCCTACACACAGTCTTGATAATAATGTTTCCTTCCTGTCTCACAAAAGTTTTACCCACTTAGCTAAATAGCACGCAGTTGTTTTATATTTGCAGTTAAATAATATCTGAGAAGTTTCATGATCTTATCCTCAGAGGACTTAAAACAAAACATCAGGTGCAATCCTTCCTTATAGTTTTAAAATACATATTTCTTCCCATTTCCCTGTCCTCCAAAAATCCTTTAAACACACCCTTCCAACTGCAAAAAAAAAATTCAGAACAAGATTATATGATGGCTAATTCTTTTAAATGTGTTCACTCACATACACAGAAATTTACAAATACTTCTCCTGGCATGTAAATCCACAGTGCAAATCTGGGAACAATTTTGGGATACATTAGGTAGATCAAAATGTTTATGTAAAATAATGTCCACTAATTCTTTCCTTCGAGGCTACATGTATAGTAAAAATAAGCTACTTGCATTCAATTCTAAATTTCTAATATGTGCATTGGTATGTACGTTTCACAGAGTATTTAAACATTTAAACATATGCACTTATGTCTTGTAAACTCACAAGTGGATACCTTGATAAACTGCCTGGTAAGGAAGAACAGACAGGTGGGCCAGCACTGATGGAATTAAAACAGTTCATCCATTATGACTAGTAGCCCTTATTGGAACTGAATACAGGCATCAACAGCCTTTCACTGAAAACAGAAAAAAACAACATTATAAGTAAGGGAAATTTCTTTCTCAGACTTCAGAAGAAGGAAAGGAATTATTTTGAATTCTGATTCTCTCCTTTGCTACCCCTTATTTCTTCCTTGTTTTAATTCCTTCTGTGAGAAGAAAAACAGTGACACTATTTAATGTCTTCTTTTTGAATTAAAAGTCCAGTAATTATGTGCAAAGATGGCCTTTTATGGCTTCCACTTTTAAACAGCTTAATAGCCCACGTATTAAATTTATTTATTATGAATAGTTATTATCCAGTCAGATTCTTATTTTAGTTGTGTCTGTGAGACTCAATGGATTTCAGTCAAGTCATTCTTAATTTACCCTGTTGCCAGGGAAAGGAAACTGAGACTCATGAGCACAACCAAAGGTACGAATTATATATAACATTTGCTTAAAACCCATTCTTGTGTTGAAATGCTTTTTGCCTGGAGCTAAATGAATTAGTTTCTTGTAGTGACATTGTTCTTCCTATTTTAGTGCTTTGCTATTGTTCATTTTCTTAAGTTAAACATACAAGCATAGAACACCAACTTTTCAAAGTAGGACTGTGGAAACATGTCTCTCTTCAGATGTTCATTCAGTGAAGTAGCAGACTTCTGTGATACTTCCAGGACGGGACTCAAAGGTTTTGTATGGCGAAGTGAAGATTTGTTGCCATTTAACTGAATTTGCAATATTGATCCTTTATTTAAGGCACGTAATGAATTATATTAGTTAATCAAAATTAAAATTAATAGTCATTTACCTTGTTATTCTCAGTGAACAGCAAGAGGAGAAGCATGGTCACTTTGAAAGTAAATTATTTAAGATCAACTATGGCACAGCAGAGGAAACCAATAGCTACACTTGGGGGGTGGGAGGGCTAGATCTTCATAAAGAATGTAAGAATGTCCTCAGTAGTAGAACTGGTTTGGCCCATCTTCAACTCCAAGCACATTTTTATAAAATAATTATAAGCTTCTTAAAAATAAAATTAATTCTGCCACAGGCAAGTCTCTACAACAACATATTACACGCAGCAGCAGAAGAAAAAATAATCTGGCTTCTGCTATTTCCTTAAGCATCCACCTATAGTTACAATTTCTCTAGAAATTAAATTTAAATGGGTTCACAAAAGTTGATTTGAAAGAGTTTTTCTCATTGCAGACTTATCTGTGGTGTATAAAATGCTGTAATTAACAGCTACACTACAGGCAGAACAGACTTCGTTTCAATTTAACCAACACTGTTTTACATCATCAATTCTCCCAGAAGCATTACTTCAGGGTACTAGTACCAAATATTACAGAAGTTTCCAGGAAATTAGCATCATTTAATAGTGTAACCTGCAAACTAAATACAATTAGGCCTTCACAAGGTATTATCCCTTGAAAATAATTCACCAGATAATATACACCAAATGAATAGTAAAAGACTACAAAGGGAGTAGGGGAAATGTCAGGTAGATTAACCCATTCCACCACTGACTAAGTGGGAATTTTTCTTTTAGACTACAGATAACCTGAAATTCTGTGCATGTAAGTACCATAAGTAAAATGTTCATCTAATTGAGCAACAATTAAAGCCTCTTTTGGTAAGTATGTAAGCAGAACTGACAGATTCAATTTCATTGCTTCCGCAAGAGATTACTGGGCTGAGAATGTCTCAAGGGTGTTCCCAGAGCAATTGCTAGAGCAGTACATACAGTTTCATCCCTGTTATACTTGATTCAGCACAATGAACGTCCAGCTGCTGCTCTGAAGGCAATGGCTCTTGGGAGCATCCATGGAGTTAGTAAGAAAACTGGTAAATTTTGTTCTCTTGCTCTGTTTTATTGAAGTCTACACTGAGTCTTTAATTCAAATTATAGAGGAGATGACATTTGTAAAAGTAAGCAGTTGATTCAGCTGGTGGTGAAGAATCCCAGGAAGAGATGATAATTTTTAAGATGTTTCTAAAAAGAATAAATTGATCTGGAACCACGTTATCTTAAAAATTAAAAATAAACAAAACAACAAAAAGCCATCTGAAAACAATTTATGTAATTTCTTTTCCCTCTTGTCTTTCGCACTCATCTTTTCATGAGCATTTGTACGTTAATCTACACAATCCTTTTGCTTGAGCTATACCAACTTGATTAACCTACTTAAGAAAAGTAGGCAATTGGAGAGAGAGAGTGAATTATGATTGCCATTGCTTTACCACTTGGTTGTTTCTCTTTTCACTTATATATTGACAAAACTTTTCAATTGAAAAATCATTAGTTGGGAAATCTTCCATCCTGCAGCTTTTCTTGTTTATGTCACTTCTTTTTACCCCTCCATAGAACTCCCCTTCATCACATTGTGTCATTCATCTAGCTTTCTCTTTTGCTATTTCCTTTTCTGAGTTGTTGCATTTCTTTCCTTTTGCCTTTCTGGACTTAGGATATTTGCAGATGAAAGTATGAAGTAACCAAATTGTACAGGTCTCTAATTACAGGCGCATCTACACAAATGTTCAGTGCCTGACACAGTGCTCAGCACAAACTTACTTTCGTGCTCTGATATTGGTTCAAAATATCTGAAAACAGGAAGAAGCTCAACCCTTGCGTAAAAAACATCTTCATTAAGACATCTTTATTTCCAAATCAAAAGTACATATGTGCTTTCAAGGAGGGTAGTCCTTTAACCTAGGTAAGGGGAGGACTGAAATACATCTATCACTAACATCCAGTCTGACAATATGGTAAACAGTTTAGCCATTAAAACAAAAAACAAACAAACAAAGAAAACTAAAATAAACTCCTTATCTGTTCAAAAACTGTTAATGAATTTGGATAGACTTTGTCAACTGCAGACAGATGGAAAAAATATCCACAAAGAACTATAGTGATAAAGCCACTTCACCTGTCTAAATGAACAACCCAACTTCAATTCCTTCCTCAGCTTAAGGAGATTTGAATCTAAATTTCTTATTTATTAGTCCTAGGATACTATAGCATCAGGTACTATAGGCTCTTGTTAACCTTAAATTCTCAGACACATAGATGTTTGCTGCAGTCAGACATCTCCTAGGTGGATGCACTGTAACCACTGAATTTGGTCTTTCTTGCTCAGTCTTTGGTTAAAAGCATACAAGAATACTTGCAAAGAGGATGATTGCTGCCAGAGATAGTGAAGGAAGCAAAGAGCACCCGTGAATGCCTTGCTGCTACCTGAACAATACATTCAGATGCAAGGTGGTAGGAAAACTTCATTCACATCCATCGCCAAAGTATAAATGCGACTCAGTGTCTTCCATCCTTCCTTCCATCCTGCAAACTCCAATTTCTCTGATTCAGGAGGCTGACAGGTATCTTGATTGACTACTTGAGTTTCTTTTAAGACAGTTTAGTTTTTCAGTTGCTAGAGTATTGCCTGGACTTGAACCATTCAACCAAAACACCAGCACTACTGATTCTCCTTTTCCACAGCCTTGGAAACTGTGTCTTAATTTTCAATTTTATTGTCCTCAAGGCATATATTTTGCTATGTATATATTTGTTCGAGGCAACAATTTCATTTGACTGTGTGGCTACCTTTTCAATCTAACTCTATCTCACAGGAATTCTCTGCCTCAGAATCTGTCATCCCAGTGACTTTCTCTTCTCTTTATCTATTTCTTGCCAAATCCTCAGATCCTGTTGACTCTGAAAGTTGTTTCCAAGCTCAGCATAAAGTACAGGGTTCAATATCATAACCTTGATAAAATTCAGGTATAGAATACACGAAGTCTCCAATATGGGTATGGAGCCAAAATAAATTTTGCCTAAACCTGGTCACCGTCTCAGATGTAAGATATTGTGCATTCCTGTGGGAAATTCAGTACTTCTCAGCATCTTTCTTGTCTTCAGGGCCTCAAATGTAAAAATATGATGAAGTTCCTAGTGGAAACATGGCAGAAAGCATCTCAATAGTCCTGGAATTAGTATGTGACTTATTGCTGCATGAATATTGTTAAAAACTCCTGAATCATCCCATTGTAAAATTTCCATTAGTTCCAGACCCAGGCCTGCCAGAGACTGGAAAGCAAAGCAAGTCAGGCAAGTTTCTTCCTGTTTTTAGCTTGGCTTCTCAGACTCATGTTTTCTGTTCCCTACATCCAATACTTTTTAACCCAAGTGTCTGAGTTTATCCAAGCTGGTCAGGATAAAAGAGGTCACAGAGAAACAACGTCCTAAAATAGCCTCTAGAGAAGAAGGAAATGTCCCCATAGGTGTTGGCAACAGTAGGAAAAATGCAGAAGCAGCATATGCATTACTTGGCACAGTGGGTCCATGTGAAACAAGGAAAAAAGACAAAGAGAGAAATGTCCTCAAAACAGGAAAAGTTTGAATTAAATTTTGCCTCATTTTAAACACCAAAGTCAGTCACCAAAGAAAAGCGAATCTGGGAAACTGGTCTTATTGCTTGCAGAAACACTTGTTAAAATGATGCAGTTCCAATTATGAAACAAATGTCCACAGAGATAGAAAAATTCAAGAAATGAAATGGGGTTACCTCAAAATGCAGATATTCCTATCTCAAAATTCCAAGTTATCTAACAACAACAAAGCATTTAAAAGCACTCCTTAGAGGCTTATGATTGCAAAAAATGTAGAATAATCTGAAAGTGCTACAATTTTGTGTCAAAATAGTCTGTACCTTCATTACACATATAATGCCTGTTTTCCCTCTACCAAACTGACGGCTCCTTTAACAGAAGTACTCCAATCCCCTCCCTTAAGAAATGCACTGTGGTGGGAAGTGTTCCAGAGGGAATCCCGAAAGGTTTCCACGTATTAGAGATTTGAAAAATCAGTGATGGAGTGGCAAAATGATCCGTTTACTTTTTATCATCAGTAGCTATCTTCACATTGTCATTCTCCTTTCAATCAGATGTCTCAAGGGCCAGACTAAAGTGGATAATGCTAAAAATAGACTGACACTATCTACTACAACAAAGAGTGGAAAAAGGGAGACAGAGCTTGAATAAATTTCATTTTCATGTAAAAAAAAGAGCATGACAACTTTCAAGAGTGATCTCTAACTCCAGTTGTCAGAAATGTAATATAGACAATGCAAGCATAAGCATCTATACTGCCCTACTGAGGACTGGAGGGTGATTTAATCAAATCAGTCAGTCAGGTCTTGGCTTCTGCGAGAACAGATGCAACATAAGATGATGGGGCAGGATTCTTGCCATCAGATGTACACTTAATACCTGATTTTCAGAAGTGACATGCACCTGTACTTTCCATGGAAGGTGATTGCAGAGTGTACTGGGTTTCATCTCAAAAAAGACGGAAAATCAATTCTGTAAACATTAGAATATGGCAAACTTACTAGTTTTATGCTTGCTGGGTCAAGACCTTCAGACTTTAATGACTTTCAGTCATATTTAGCTTGGCTGCATGCGCTGTTACCGCAGAGCAGAAAATGTCCCATTCTTGCTGCTAATCGCAACATATTCAAAAGCGTGCATTGCTTTCATGCATGGACCAAAATTTGAAAAAATCTGCATCCTGAAAGAATTTACAGAGACCTCTGAATGCGCAAAATCAGAGGGAAGAGAGTGGAATCAACATTTCTTTAAAATGTATTTGTAAAGAATGTTATTTGTTTCAATATCTAGTGGTATTGCGTTTGTTTAAGAAACAATATTAAGGATATTATTTCTTTATATTGAGAGAATTTCTTGATTTCTAACTAACTTGCTTTAGTAAGAGACTCATCATTAGGTGTCACAAAGGAAATTCAGAACATTTTTACTTCTTTTCTGTTTTTCCTGAGAAATAAGCAAAAAAGAGGTAACTGCAAAGCTGTATTAAGTTTTTAGGAGCACTTCCCAGATGTTAACCTCAGCAAAAAAGGAAGAAGCGATGACAAACATACAGAAAAGCACATTTCTCTTAAGTCTTGGAATCACCAGCTAGCAAGTCACCCGTAAGCAATCAGTCTTTATTTCGCCCCTCTTTGAAAAAGCCTCTTTACTTGGTTAATAACATCCACCTGATTTCCCAGGATAAGTTCTGGACTACCACAGTAACTACCTCCAACTTTTCCCACAGCGAGAGCAGAATAAAATAAGCACTGAAAGTTATCCGAACTACTCTGAAAGTTTGACCTAGTTACCTCCAAATTTGTCCTGTTTCAGAAAGCTGTTAATATGAAACTGGACATATCCAACCCACAATGACCTTCTGTGAGCTTGAATGTTCAGTTAAATCCTGCATGTATCTTCTATATAGAAAGCTTCAAAGCATTTTTGGCACATACACAGATTTAAGAACAGCATTAGTAAAAATACTTAGCCGTTTTGATGTCTTTTGTGAATGTCATAATTTCTTTTCTGTGAAGATAGGGCTGGTAGGCTACATTCCCTTTAGTCTTCTCACATTCCTTATTGTTTTTGGAGTACTTTTGCAAACGTAGATTGAAAAGTCTGATGCTATTTATTTTCTGAATATAAAAATATTACATCTTTTTCTGTGTATGCCCAACATAGCAACCATTTTGTTTCTACCCTTGTTTTCAGTCTGTCCAAGTAAAATATACTCAATCCCAAATAGCAAACAAACATGAAAAGTAATCTAAAATGGTTCATCATTATTGAAGTACATACCTTTTTTTATCATGAAAGTCAAACAGTTCAGATTTTCATAATGAAAAAGTATATTGACATGACTGGTACCTGAAAAGCTAAAGCAAGTGATAATCAGTCAGCATCACAGTTTGGAGTGAGTCAGAGCACATGCAGTTATGCCAACATGCTGGAGCAGAATTGGATGCAGGGCTTTTTTTCAGACTATTCATAATAAGATCAAACTTAGCAACAAAAAGGAAGATTTTCAGAGAACATCCTAAAAGCTACCTA
>NW_009596299.1:13015-26065 GCF_000690535.1 Cariama cristata
CCACGCCTGCCACTACTCCGCTACCAGATAACCACGTCCTGTTATTGAAGGAAGCCCGTCCGGAGAAGTGACACCCAACCACCACGCATGCACCTGGGCCTGGGGTCTGAAAGACAGAGGGGCACGAAGACCCCCGAAGACCACCGAAGACCATCCCCTAGGGATGGCACTGGGCACGCGTGTCACCGCCGGGTGATGGGTGGGGTTGTTCGTGGCGGACGTCAGGGGTGGGCAGGATAAAAGCGGAGAAACCACCAGTGGCGGCGGCGCGGCAGGTGCAGCTCTTGCTCTCCTTTTTGTTGCTTCTGCGTTGTTGTCGGACTCTCGGTTTCGTTTTTAGCTGTGCCTTTGTGTGAATGGGCTGCGTCGGAACGCCTCGGACCCGTGGTGGTAACTATTGTAACTTTTTTTTCTCTCTCTTTCTCTCTTATACATTTGCAAACCTGAGTGTTGGACAAATAAAACTCTTGGCGCTAAACAGTCTTAATTCTGTTCCCGAGAACACGAATGTAACCTCGCTCCGGTCTCTGACCGGCTTGCAACAGTATGATCCTGTACGTAAGGATGCTTGGTGCAGTAGTGCCTGAAAAAGATTTCTGTGGAACCAAGTTCTCTAGGTATCACAGCATTTGCATGAATTTTAATTATATTTATAATCATTAGTATTTTGCAAGCCAATCTCTCTTTATGATAGTCTAATATTTATATTTTTTTTATTTGATATAACCAGAGCTTAAAGGACATTAGCTTTAGCATGGGCAGAGAAAAAGAATTATTCTTCTTATCTTGCACCCAACCTATTGAAAGATGTGCCTGTCCATAGCAGTGGGGTTGGATTAGATGATCTTTGAAGGTCCTTTCCAACCCAAACAATTCTATGATTCTATGGACCCTATACAAATAAACTCACAGCCTCCTTGCAACTTCAGTCAGTTCAATATGAACATCTTGCATGTAGTCTTACTGGAGAAAAGTAAGTTCTAGAAGACAACACTTCAGTTTGTAAGATAACCAATCTACCTAAAAATTTGATCTGCAAAGGACCTTTATTCATCACTGCTGCTATGCAGAAAAGTTATAAATATTGAAAGAAACCTGACTTTTCAGTTTCTCAGTCCTACTCTGTGCAGACGGAGCACCACCAAAATCCGTCTCCTAAACTACAGTTCATACAAGGCCAGCAAGCTCTACCTACAATGTGTGAAATTTGTTTGGAGGTGTCAGTTCAGTTGTCAGACATGTTTTACAGTGGAAGTTAGTGAAATCTAAACCTGCAAAGTCTAAAAAGGTATGAGTACACTAAAGAGCTTCTGTGCTCTTTCAAGAGAACTCTTAGCTGTGTACAAATCAGATATAAAGTTTGAAATTCTGCTCCACCAATCTTAAAAATGAATGTGCCAGGTAGACTGTCTTAGACTAAAACAGGAAAAGCACTTAGCCAGAATTTCTGACCATTTTAAATACCCACAATAGCTACTTACTCCCTGAGCCTGCCTGTATATGGCACATAAAATAACATGAATCTCATCAGCTCAATAGCTGTCTCTACAGGACAGAACCATTTATTTTTTGATTGGAACTTGACATTTATTATACTGTTTGGACAGATCCTGGTGACAATTTGGAAACATATTTGCTGGGCTTTCTGTCAGTATTTCGTGTTAGCACAGCAGACCCCATTAACACAGAACCAGAAAAAACATCCATTGAATGTGAAACAGAGACAAAATAAGTTCTTTTTAATTAACTCTGTCAATTTTTCAAAATGTTTCCAAGTCAATCCACGGACATGAAAATCTAAAGTAATAGTTTATATGTTGTTTATCAATGCTGACTTTAGGAGAAACTTGAATAAACCAGCTCATTTTATGCAACAGCAGTTACAAGCCATTATATACACTTCAGCAAAAATGTATTTCCAAAACCTGTGATCTACTATGGGTTCCTTTCATTGTCAACTTCATTTGAAGTACAGGGAAAAAATGTAAGTGAATTACATTTAGCACAGGGCTATGCTTGTGTAAATGGTCTTCACACAAGCAGGAAGCCTACTGTATGAAAAGTCATCAGCAAAAGTACTGAGATTGGAAGAAAGAACAGAGAGCAAGATACATCTAAAAAAATGTTTGGGGTTTTCCTCCACAGTCAAAGTATTTTACATGAAAAATACTACGTTCACATGATTTGTACAATCTCTAAACATTACTTGTATAATCCAGAAAATTTCAAATTCCAATATACCTTATAACAGAACTCAAGATCTTAAATAATTCAGTGTAAAGATCATGCTTGCCTGACTTCTTGTCACAGCTATTTCAGTTCTAGCTAGCAAGAAGGTGACATTTCATATTCAGAAGAACCTCAGTATATTCAGTAGGTTCAAACACAGATGCTGAGAAAGTAAGAAATACCTCATGCTTTGTAAAATTTTAGAGTGTAACTGTTTTAAGAAGATAAGTTCTTTTTTTGGGAGCTGGTAATTTTCATTACTGAGGGAAAGATTTGCTGTGATAAAGTGTGAGAGTCTTCCAGGTGACTGAAGGAGAGAAGGTCTTTCTATTTCAAAGTAGTCAGAAGTGTTAACACTAAATATTTCAGCATGACAATACTTTTGGTTTCCTATTTAGAAATGTGTGTACATGAGTAATGTTATTTATGCAAATAAATCTTCTTTAGTTCAGTGAATATGCATTCACATGAATGATTACATATTTAGTGTCATATTTTTGTAGAATCTCAGTGACTATAATGGTACAATCAAGACATATACATTTACTGATATTCTTTGCATAACTGCACTTTATCAGAACACATGCCATAAGATTTACCTTTAAAAAAAAGATTTAGCATTTTTTGATGGATAGGAATCACAGTACTGGTTCACATCATTAGAGTTGGAACTTCTGGTATAGATGAAGGCTGCAGCACTAAATTCTGATGGTGTAAGTCTATAAAGCTTTAAGCCTTTAGAAAATGTAAGGAAAAGACGTTCTCTGTTTATTCAGGAAGTATATCACCCATGCTGCATACTCTGATTATATCTTCTACAGAATATTCTTCCTGTCTTTACCTGTGGGCAATTTGTTTAAAAAAAAATCCCACTTTTTTATAATTTTTTTAAATCTAGTTTGATGATATATTTGAGTTACACAGGTCCTAAGGACATTGTTAACAGATTAATCTTTGGCTGGGTTTACTCTCTGTTAATCCCCTGGTTTAATTCTGGCTTCACACAGGCCTTTATACCTGGTTCTCCATGCTTCCCCCACCAAGGAAGTAATCTAAAAAGGGCTTTCAAAGAATCCAAGAATGAATAAAACAAAACAGCACTTACTGTTTTACAGATCTACAAAGAACTAATCAGGTTTGGGCTGTAATTCTTAACTTTCTTTAAATGTTTCGTGGCTTTTAAATTTACAGTTTTTTGAAAAACTTCACTGTTATATTTCCTGACATCTTCTGATCTCTCTTATACACAGCACATGGATGTCACAAACATAAATTTTAGCATACTGTCTTCCAACAAGTTCATCAAAAGAGTAAACCAACGAGAAGTCTGATGAGATTTTCTGAAGCTGGTATCCATACGGTTTGTAAGGTTCTAAGTACTCTAAACTAGGGCAGTGAGTTCACATACTATATCGAAGTTCAAGATACAATTAACCTATTTACAGTTCAAAACACCATATTCTTTGGCAGCACAGTGATGAGGACAGCCAAGCTTTATGCCATAGCAGAAACTTCTGAGAATCCCTTCCGGTTTTCTTTGTTTTCACCACCTTTTAATTCAATTGTTGATAACAGATTCACTGTCTCTGACAGTAAAATGTATCTGTTTTGTTAATTTATCACCAGACTCTTCATCAGCAAGGTCAGTTTATTACTAGTATTTTCTTAAACAAATGAGTTCAAAACAAAAGAGAATTATTAATAATGGAGAAATGTTCAGCAGTAGTATTGCACCTGCACTGAAATTTTGGCTTCAGATCTGAATTGTATTTAAACAGTCAATGAGCTTGTCTGTTACAGCTGGAAATCAAACAATAAAAACTCATGCACTCTCACAATAAATTAAATATGATAGTTAAGTAAAATTATCCTGTATCAACAGAAAGAAATGTAAATTAACTCCTTTATATATAAGCTATGTTCTGTGCCAGACACTGAAGATAGAGAGAATTAAAGAAATATGATGATTTATCAATTCTGTATCAAACCTGAATTTCAAAATTTTCATCCTAGGTCTGGAGAAAGACTAAACAAAATAATAATTGCAAAAATAATTCAGACAAGTCCAAGCAAAAACGGATGCAGATCAACATCTTCCAATAAAATTTAACATCACCAACAAAATTGACAGTATTTGGCACAGCTCTGCATTTCAATATGTTTTTTTAAAAACACAGGTACATGACATGTACCACTATGGATGTCTCTTTTTTTTTTTTTTTGGTAAAAATACAGATTATATCTCTGATTATTTCAAATCCTTATTCCTGTGAATTTATTAAGGGGTGCATAAAACCATCAGAATACTATCCCTACAGGCATAACATTAAGCAAGACATAAGCCTTGACATGATTCCTGAAAATAATGTTAGAATGATTTGATTTTACTTCTGAAGTCTCTGTGTTTAAATAAATGGAGTTACTGCTTTCATATTTTGCAAAATTTGTCATGAATCTTTCAGTACATATTATGTAAATGTATTTGGGCAGAAATCTGAAATTCACTTGTGTTCTGTAAGAGAATTCGTTGTTCATATAAGTGAGGGAAAAGTCAATGATTTCTGACACCAAAAGCAGTACAGGTGGGTGTTAGATAATTTTATATGGGAAGGTTGCCAGGTCATATGAATTGCAATTCCAGGTACCAATCTTAAGGTTTTCCTTTGGCAAACATTGCTAGAACTTCAGATTTATTTACTGCTCTCCGTTGTGACATAAATGGGTGTTGAAAGGGCATAGTTTTCCACCATTGCATCCTCATCCTTGTAAGAAGTAAGCTAATTATTTAAATAACTAAAGCTGCACTGAGAACCTGCCTTGAATCACGTCTTGAAACACCCTTCAAATATTATGAAACACTCAAACTTTGCAACTGAGTTAAGATAATGGGAACACTCCCTAAATTCATTTTTTCAATTGTCTGAACTAAAACCTCTAATATTCTCAGATGAAATGTGGATGCACTAACACATTGTGTCACTATTTGCTCTGTTCCTATTAAAAATTTATTTGCTAAAACATAAGGGGTTGTTATTACTTCCACCTCGAAAAATATCTTCAGTCTAGTTAACTAAATATGTTTTGCTGGGAAAGATAGTATGAACTGTAGGATTGAAAACATGAATTTTGCAATCTGGATGTTAATAAATCATTGGGAAATGCCCAAATGAATTTCCTGTATATAACCAGTCATTTGCATACTTCAAGGGAAAGTCCTGTGTCTCAACAGGCTAGAAGATCTGAGGATTCTTCTATTGAGCTGCAAGTGTACAGGTTGATCAGAAGACAAAGATCAAACAGGAACTACTCTCCACTGCTGGAAAGGGTTGCCTCATACACCTCAAAGGGAAGACTCAAATGAGTGACCTATATATGTATGTGGAGCTGGGGTGAAGGGAGCCAGATTACTGTGCTTACAAAGGAAAGAGAGGGAAAGGGAAATGAATACATGCAGCGAAAAGAGACACAACAGTGAGAAAAATGTATCAGGATGAAGATTCTGCAATGGTACTGGGGGTGCGGGTAGGGAAGGAAAAAAAATCAAAAGGGGGAGATAGGGTACAAGATTCAAGAAACTGCACCTGTTACTGGTTTTGTATTTTGCAATCCTGAGAGGGGTAAAATGGTTATTTTCAGACATTAATACTATATAAGCATGCTAGAGTCTTCTGAAATTAAAGAAAGACTGAAGTTAAAACTTTAAAACCCAAAGTTAGCTTTTAAAAAACATCGTACATTTCAAAGATGCAATCAGTAGGTGTTGCAAACATGTATTTCCTCAGAAAACCTCTTTTATTCAAGAACAGGCATGTGACTCTAAGTCACAATTAAAAAAACTTGAAAATTCACCCACACTGTTCTGCTGTCCCTTCAAAGAAAACACAAAATAAAATAGATGATTTGGCCTGACTGATCTTGTAAAGAGTGCTGAGTTAGGCTTGATACCTGCTGTCAGATGTGATGTTAAAGACTTGAGCTAAGAACAACATAAAACTGTATCAATTAGTCATCAGATGCAACTGAGCCACCTCAAATAATTCTTGCACGAGTAAGGGTGAAAGGATAACTTTTGCTGAAGTGCCTTGACAGTTTTTATACCTGAAGTATCCTGAAAGCTCAGAGACCTCAGAGGCACTGACCCATTTTTCTTTCAAACGAGAAGTGGAAATTGCTCTGTCTCTATACTGACTGCAACTGCATTGGTGTTGCATGAAGAGAGAGGTTGTTTTTTAGGATCCAGGGCTCAAAAACAGTTAGGGTTTTCTACATTTAAACTCTGTCATTAAAGCATTTAGAAGCCTGTACAGAAACAGAAGCATCATGATAGCATGCTGGCCTCATAAGCTGTAGCAGACAGTCCTATCCATCTTGACTTTTGGATTCACTTAGCAATGGAGTTCACGTAAAGTATACTATGGTAGATGATTCTTGAGAGGAAGAGTCCAAAGAAACAAAGGAGTAATATATCTTAAATGGACACAGATGTAAGAACAAGGTCTCTTAAAAATCATTATACAAATGTGAAACAAGCTACTATAAGATAAATCAGAAAGTTTAGTACGTGTCTATTGAAATAAAATTAACAGATAAATAATTGGCTTCTATATTTATATGAATTAAAGTTACCCTGCACTTTTGTAAAATATTATTTTCCATGTAGAAATCTATGCTGATTATGCAAGATGTCATAACAGGAGTTACTTCCAAAGAACAGGACAACTGCTTAATAGCCCTCTCCTACAACACATACACTCCCTTTTGCTCTCTGTAAGTCCTCCGATTATTTAAAGAAAAGCATTCTCCAGAATTAGTTGTCAGAGATCATGGAGACATCCCCTGTGAATTAGTCAAACTGAGAGGGGCCACAGTATAATTTGCAAGTGTTGACTGTAGCAGGTTGCAAAGTTAATAATCCTTCTCTGAGAAAAGCCTGAGTCTTGACACTGAGATTATAGATTTGACAAGGATTCTTCAGTCTTCTCCCCACCACCATGAGGAACAAAATTTTCAAGTTTTACCTGCAATCAGGGATGATGCCTTGCAGTTTCAGGACCTAGCCTTGTTCCTGCTAAAATTAATTGAAGCAGATGCAGCCACTGATTTTATATGTTTGCTACTAGTAAGTGTGAAATACACAAATGTAGACAAATGCCATAAAACTAAAATCTTATTCATAGTTCTGAAGAAATGTATTTGAGAACTTTCCTAACTGCAAATAAAATCTGCAGCATCTATAGGTGAGAAGTTGGTCACACATTTACAGTAAGCGTATGGCATGCTGTAGGTGTTATTATCAAACACTTAGAACTGCAAAGTTATTTAAGGAAGATTAACTGAACCTCTGCAAAGCCTTTGAACTTTGTTATGGTAATATTTAAAGATAATCCCACATAACATGCATGCTGCTGCTTCCTTCATTAAAAAGTTGCGTTCAAACCTTCTGAGAATGCTCTTACCTTTATGTTATCTCCTGTCTGTTCATAAGCCAAATGTTTCAATGTCAAAGTATTGCTGATACTAAAAAAACAGGGAACATTCTAATTTGAATTTGTTCTTCTTAATTTTTTTTTTTTTTTTGTAACATCAAACATCCATGTGTCAGATTTGAGAAGCAGGTGCAGAGTGTGAGTTGTTGGCTACTGTGGCATTTGGTGTAACAATAATTCATGAAACAGAATTGACAACTAAGACAGCTAAAGGAAATAAATCATCAAGCATCAAACATCTCACACATGTCATATCTGAATGTATTTCAGAAATGTTATTAATTGGTACCTTCAGCCTCTCTGACATAATGACTACCGAGTAAAATCCTGGCTCACGGCAGTCAGCAGTTTTAACAACAGAAGGTTGCAAAATCATGTCTGCAAATGATATGAAAAAGTCAGACTGGTGTGTTTGTGATCTGTACCAAGGCAACTGGTAGAAACTATAATGATGAAATACAGAAAGCAAATGGATAAAAAAGCTGTATTGGAGGGAAATCAATACAGTTTTGTAGATAAAAAGTCTCAAAAATATGGTAGAGTTCTGTGACAGATTCAATGAGCAGGTGGGAGAGCTGATAGTGTCTAGGAATATTGTGGGAAGTTGTAACAAGTCTGTCGCAAAGCCTCCTAAAGAAACAAAGCCGTCATGTGATGGAAGGGAGTTTCCACGTTCACCAGTGTTGAGCTATGAGGCAGACATCACCATGTGGGAAACGTTACAGGCACTGTGAACAGTTTAGAATACTGGAAAATGACCAGAAGAGGGGATGTTATACAACACAGAATTATTGAGAACACACAATTCCTAAAGGCAACTAGGAAATACAGATTTCCCATAACACTGAATAAATTGGCAATAAAATGGTAAATGTAATATAGAAAGTACACAGTAACACCAAGGGGAAAAGCACAAGTATGGCTTCCGATTCAGCCATTCACTTTTAGAAAAGATCTTGAAATTGTCATGGATAATTCCTGGAAAACATACTTTCAGCATTAAGTGTCATCAGAAAGTCAAACAGAACCTTACAAAATATTGGGAAAGGATTTGAGAACAAAACATTAAAAGTTATATAGCTTTAGTTGATTTTAAGAAAGATACAGAATAATTACGAAAAAATAAAGAATGACAACAAAGATGATTACAGGTATGAAATAATCTTATACATAGTGTAAGAGACAAAGCATTTCCACCTGATCAAATAAAGGTGAGAGAGGAGGGAATATTAGATAAAAAACATAGAAGTATTATGAATACTGTTGAGAGGGACTGGGGAATGGTAATTCAAAGCAGTTAGGAATGAAGAATTTTGCTGCAAGTGAAAAACAAAAAACCTCTTTCAGCTACAGTATTATTTAAACTGTGAAACACATTGATACAGTGTGCTAAAGGAATTAATTAAAATTAATGAGTTAAAAGATGAATAAAATGATAATTTAATGAAAGAGACCATCAATGTTTCTAAGCAAAGTATCTAAAACACAGTGCTCTGGAAGATGCTCCTGACTGACCTTTTAAACTGCCATCTACTATAAGCTTGAGGGTTTATAAAGGAAAATAACTTTATCATTGCTCTACTTTTAATATATTTTCCTTTTCATCTACGGCTGCTTATCATTCTCACACAGAGTATCCTTCTTGCAGACATTCAAATGTTTTACAGCTCTGTCAATTATCACACTGAAGCAAAAATCGAGATCTTGATGCCAGTTCTGTCTCTGCCCACAAGCTCTCTGCACAAAGGTCTCATTTTCTTCTTCAACTTATTGGGATTCACGGACTGTGATGTGCAAACACAGTTTTTTAGCTCTAACTCAGTTTTGCGTATCACCTTATTGCTTAGAGGTTTTTTTGTCTGTTTCATGTACAGTGTGCTACAGCACACTGTAAACTGTGGGACAGTGCCCAGTTCCTTAAGTGTGATGTCCTCAGGTTGAAGTCCAGAAGAGGCTTGGACTTGAACTGCTCCTAAAAGCCTTTCCACCTGGTAGTAATTAGTTCTGAGGTCCAAAATAGCTAGGAATAAGCTAAGAATAGCTAAGAGTAGCTAGAGACCTTTTTAGAAGAAAGGTCAGTCATTTCTAACAGATCCCCTCTTGAATAAAAAAGAGTTCAGACAACAGTAAGTGGCAGATGATAGAAGACAAACCACCGAGAGTGAGCTGGTGGTGAGATGGGTAAATAGCCTTATATTCTCATTCTCCTTTGTTTCTGCAAGTGCAGCTTCCTGTCTGGCACAGTATCTTTTTGAGAACACCTTCATTTGCCAACATGGTACATACTAAACAGACTGTATTATTAGGATGAAGATATCTCCAGATTGCATTGCAAAAATTTTTTTCAGAAAGGACTGAGCTTCCTTCACACCTCACAAACTAATGAAAATGGTAACACAAAGGTTTCTAAAGATCCATCAACACACACACATTCAAGTGCTTCTATAATCCAGAAATATTGTGGAAAGAAAGAAAGAAAGAAAGAAAGAAAAAAAAATACATAGAGAAGAGGGCTCTTCAGCTGAGATGTCTCCTGTTGATTTCCATGCAGGCACTGTAACAATCACTGTAATGACACCACTTTTTCTCACTCCAAAGTAACAAGCCATTCATTCATGTGCAATAGATTTCAAGTAATGCATCCAATGTCACATAAACATAAGGTGTGTCGGTACTTTTCTAAATCAACTAACAACTTTGTTCTTGGTTCAAAACTTCTCACTCATGTCATTCAACTCATCAATGAGCTAGTTAAGGACAGCCGGCACTCTTGAAAGCATAAAATACAAATCCATTGCTTCTGTAAGAAATAACTTTGGTGCTTTTAGCAACATAAAAAATACGCACCAGAAATTCAGTGAGTTCTGACCCAGTAGGTGGACAACCCTACTACAAGAATTTATATATAAAATAGCCTGAAGAATCTGAAAACTCTGCCAAATAAAATATTTTAAACTTGAAGGTGAATAGCTTCAACAGCATCACTGATGTGCTGTGAATTCTGCTTCAGTGCTACCAGAAGGTGTACCATCACAGGTGTGATCGTACTGTGTGTTAGCCCTGGGTCAGTGCTTGGATTTGGTACTAATTAGTCCCTCATTCAAATTATTAACACCTTTGACTGTCAGTCACAGCACCCACAAATCAAGCCTTCAGGGTCATAAAGGCAGGGCTGGCACATTTCTTCCCCTAGTTTGATAGCCAGGCAGGCTGGGAGTTGATCTTCACCACTATTGCTGCCAGCTGGTGCTGGTGGTCACCCATGGATGGGGAGGAGAACTTCCCCCCCAACTGGGGCTGATCTTACAATTTATTTCAAGGACATCAGAGTAAGAATCAAATGTGTCATCAATATCTCACATGCAATGTTGAAAAAGCGTTAAAAAAGACCTGGCCCATACTTCAGGTATTAGCACAAAAAATAGTTTCCATATGTAAACCTATCCAGATCGAAAATTAAAAGCATTTTTTTTCAAATAATTCTCACGAAAATAATATATCTGCATAAACTGAGCAACAGTACTTTATTCATTACTAAAACTTTGGATTTCCTCAAACATCAAGCAAAGCATCTAATTAACTGATAAGCTGAATGAAATGGTGAAATCAGAAAGCATAATTTTTAGTTAAACATTATTATTCAGTTTCAAATGTTAGGAATGATCAATCTTCACGAGGGTAGAAGTAAAATTAATGTCAATTAATTATCTAAAATACAAATATTGAGGCAGGAGAGGTGACAAGTCATATAAATATGTTCCAAGTTTTTCCTAAATGTTCCTAAATATTCATATCTAGCTCTGTGTACACAGCTGTACATATTGTATGATATGTGGAAAAAAATAAGTTCATCAGGTTACAGGACCTCAGGAGACTGCCTACTACTTGTGACAAAAGTCTAAGATTGCCAGTGTAAAACTGATTCTGAGAAGAGTAAAGCAGGATCAGATCAACTTCAAGGCAGTCACACTGATTTACATTAACAGACAAGCTACCTACGCCCAGAGAAGCCATCTTCTTCTATGCTACTGTCCCCTACTTCCTCCAGAGCTAAAATAAATCTGGTAAACAACAGCAGACACAGTAAGGTCAATGTAGTATAACCAAAACAAATAACATACTGTTATTTCAGATGGAATTAAAATGATTAAACCAGAAGCAAGAGAGGTCATTTATTTATCTTTATGTGAAATGCAAGACTTCAAACATCTGTAGTATCACCAGACTAATATTCTTTTCAGCACAAATCACATCTCTTAATTTTCAATTTGACCAAGCACTGCTCACCCTCTTGATGTTACTAAGAGATTTACAGTAGAAATACTATTTATGAAAGGAAATAATTTTACAACAGAACTATTGGAAGTCTTTTGATAACTGTGACAAGGCTTGAAAATTGATCATTTTTTGGACAGGTGACTGTACACTCACCACACTGAATAACTCCTTTTAGACGGAAGATGCTATTGTAGCGAGTTTTCTTTAATTTGTCGTAATTGAATACATCAAATTAATAAGACTGGGACAAAAGCTATGCACTACCAACGGTTCTCTAGGTCACAATAACTACAACCTTTGATTATGCCGTTTCTCCGCCTTCATTGTTAATCTGTCTACATAAAATGACAAGAATAAAATTTAAAATTTCTTGTGACTAACATATGTGTATTTGAGGGATAAGGTAACTAAGAGGCCTCAAGACTATACCTCTGATTTTCTGAAAGCTAATATTAATCCTTATCAACTATTTAAGAATGGAACTGTCTTTATTTAACAAATAATTAAACTCTTAATATTTGATTCTCTTTTATTTGTATGGAGGAACTAATTATCAAATGCAGTGATTTGCTTTCTTTTCTCCAGTTATGTAACTTAAGTTCAGACTTAAAAAAAAACTTCTGCTTGGGAGAAAAGCAGGCATCTATCCAAGGCCTTCAGCAACATTATAGCAGGAGTGTGTCAGGAACAGCTGCACTGTTGTTCTTTTTTGCTAGTGTGGTGGGTCGACCCTGGCTGGATGACAGGTGCCCATGAAAGCCAGTCTGTCACTCCCCCTCCTCAGCTGGACAGACGAGAGAAAATACGACAAAAGTCTCGTGGGTTGAGATAAGGACACGGAGATATCATTCACCAGTTACTGTCATGGGCAAAATAGACTCAACTCGGGGAAATTAATTTAATTTATTGCCGATTAAATCAGAGTAGGGTAATGAGAAATAAAGCCAAATATGAAAAACAACTTCTCCACACCTCTCCCTTCTTCTCGAACTCAACTTTACTCCCAAATTCTCCACCTCCTCCCCCAAAGCAGCACAGGGAGATGGGGAATGGGGGT
>NW_009596300.1:0-1463 GCF_000690535.1 Cariama cristata
CTTTTTAGTTTTAGAGACTCAGTCTCTGCCTGTCAGTTACAGACTATGTATCGCTGGCTCTGACCCCAGTTATAGATGACAGAATAAAAAACCTCCCCTATCCCACCATCAGGTAGTCGTAGTCTTTTTGCGCTGGCGCTGCACAGGGAGAGAGGAGAAGCCTTAAATCATTTCAGTGAAATAATGCAAAAGGCAACCTCAGGAAGGCTGAGAAAATGTTTTTGTGAAGTGGACTTTTTTCTTGATTTTTTTTCCCAGGTTTGTGTTCAGTATGCTTGACCTGTTTTGGCTGTTTACATGGAGCAACCATTACATAATTCTTAAGAGAGTAAATTATGACTGATGAAATAAAAATGCAAAGCTGCTTGGGAAGACAGCGGCATGAGTTCACTAGAGTTGGAGGCCGTTAATTCCTTGGGCAAAAGTACATCCTTCTAGGGTGCAGGATTTTAGCTTTGATGACAAAGCTGACAAAATTTCTGCTCCTTCCTGCTGTTGCTACTGTGAGAAACATTCACCTATGTAGTTTTTAAGAGAGGACAAAGTCTGTGAAGCAAAGGTTTATTTCAGCGCTGGGTGCACGGGAGATCACCCCCAGAGGCAAACCCAGTATCTTCCAATCTTTCCTTCTCATCGTTTTTCCTTGTCCTGGTCCCTGTTTTACCTGTCTGCTTTAATTTCAAGTGGGGAACTCTGTTAGCGACCCCACCCAAAGTATTTCAGCTAGTTAGTCTAACATCTTTTCCCTCACTTCAGCTATGCAGAAGAGCAGAGTAATTTTGCTTTCAGTTTACAAACAGGAACAGTTTCCCATCCGTTTATTCAATTTTGTACCCTTTCTGAAACGTCCTGCACTTTCACTTGCCTTGGTGGTTTGAGGCTGCGCTGCAAACCAATGCAATAAGGATGATTTCAGTCAAAGAAGGGGTTTGGTTTTGTACCTTTCTTGCTAAGAAATCTCAGGACCACTCTAAGATAATGTATTTAAGGCTATTAAATATGCAGGTGCTCAATCTTCTCCCTACTTTCTTGCTCTGAGGGCAGCCAAGATAGAGGCATGTCATTTTCTTCTGTCACTGCTGGTGACCCATGGGTAGATAGGATGCAAGCAGAGACAGAGCTTACCACACTCTTCCTTTCTCATCTCCTTGCTCTTCTTCCCCGTTTAGTTCAGGGCAAATTCTTGTTCTAAACCAGTAAGCATGGTTATGCTAGGCTAGAAAAAAAAAGCAGTCCCTGTGGTCTGCCTCCAGCCATAGCTAACAGCAGAAGAGCTTGAGAGGGCAGACATGGAGTAGTACAGCTCAGGTATGAACTCTGAGCTTCTACCAGTGCACAGTTCGAGGACTAGCAGTGACAAAGGTGTCACCCTTAAGAGCTGTATTTGTGAACAGAGGTAGTATTTTTTTGGTTTTGTTTCCACCCACCCCCCCTCCCAGCCAAGTTTTGGGTACCCAAACCAT
>NW_009596301.1:0-2383 GCF_000690535.1 Cariama cristata
AGAAAATTTCAATTTTCTTCTGTCCAAAGTACTCTACTTTCGATCCCAGAGGGTTTCCAGCACTTTTCCCTTGCCATCTCGTCGGTGTCCCCTCTCCACCTCTTTGTCGTGTGACTTTGTACACCCTGAAGCACTGCCAAGGGGCACCATGAAAACTGCCCATCGCTCCTACAGCCTCTTTCTCTTGATGGTACCAAAAACCGTCCTATTCCTGTTTTTTTTCCCTTTGTATCGTGCTGAGAACTTTGTCGAGGAAATCCAGGTAAGTTCCATCATCTGAATAGCTTGCATTTTTGGGAGGGTTTTTTTTAACATGCTTGAAGATTTCAAGGAGATTGTAGGAAGGCAGTTTTCTTTGTAAATAACTGTGCAGCTTGGTCCTACAAAATGAGTCCTAATTCTTATTCTTTGGTGGTTAACCATTTATCTGGTTCTAAAGTCATGCCAGGTGCTGCGATTCCCTGGGCCATCCTGATTTATGGCTATGATTTGTACAGCCTGTGCTGCTCTACTCATATTTTACTGTAGTTTTTTTGTTCTCCTAGGTTGTTTGAGAAACCAGAACAATTTCTGTGTGATCTTCAGCCAAGACATCCTGTTTCTCCCCTGATTAAACAGATGGAGGGTCTCCTGTCTGGGCATCTGACTTCGTATCATTTCCCATCTTTATTATCCTCAGAGAATACGCATTTCTCCAGCACCTATTGTGATTCCTAACTGAAGTTTGCCACAATTCCTTATCATTACCTTCTCTCCTTAGCCCCGCAGAGTTCAAGAAACTAATTTTAAGATTACAACTCAGCCAAATGACTGACTCTCCCTGAAAAGGGAAAAGGAGAAGCCAGGCAGATATTTGCAAGTATGAGGAAGGGTTGGGTGTTAAAAGGAAGTCTGGAGGACAGGAGTGACATGTAGCAGCTCCTACAGGCACCAAGCCACAGCCAGTATGGCCGGACCGTCCCAGGCAGCAATCCAACAGGAGGGCTTCCCAACACCTGCTGAGCTGACCTGCTTTGTGCCCTTGCTGATGGAGAAACAGCGGAGCCTGAATGCTGGAGAAGCAGGAATTGAAGAGGTTCAGCCCTATCCCTGCTGGTTGAGGGCTTGGAGCAGCAGAACAATTAGCACAGTCTCCGAGGGAGGGATGGACTTCCCAAGGTGTTCTCAAATCCAACGCAGCTGCCTCTGGGACATAACTGACAGCCTCAGGTAGGACGCAAGGCGAGGCCGTTGACCTTGGCTGGCAGAGGACGGTGATTATCTCCCCTGGCCCTGCACAGACAAGAATCTTCCAAGAGGTTGGTTAAAGAGAGGATGTTTTATGTTGGTCCCTTGGTAAAACGTGAAGGGGCGGGTAAGGAGATGTGTGACCTGGGTGTATTCTGCAGCTCTCTCAAGAACACGAGTTTCAAACAGCTCATCAGCAAAGAAAATAATCAACTGACTTGTTTGATTGCCTTTACTCTCGGTTTTCACTGTAGAAAAGGAAATTCACTTTTAATGAGGACAAATGCTAGGATGAAGCATTACTAATGTAATGTTTGCTCCTTGTGGACAGTAAGTCCAACAGTCCTTGAAGTGGCTTCCAGGATTTCATCAGCCCCTTTTGCACAGCTGACAGAAAAGATTTCTTCACAGGGAAACAGTGAAAAGGTTGATGGCATAATCCTTTTTGTCTAAGGTATTGAATGTACCAAGATTACAGATAAAATGCATGAAGAAATGGTGGTGATTCGTAAAACTGGGGGGAAGAACTAGGTACAAAAACGTTAATGCAAATCTTACTTGGTTTCGGCTTCCCCCTTCACTGACTAACTCATCTGTCCAATCTGGAAATAACAGTGGGAACAGCGCTTTGGGAAATGTCCCTCACCCAGGCAAAAGTAGGTGAGAAGGAAATTCCCCATAGCTGCTCATTGCTGAAGTTTTTGGAATCCCTTGAATGAGTTTGCCAGTTCTCAGCTGACATCTCTCCTAAATGAACAACGCAGAAAACCTGAAACTACCCCACAGCCCAGGCTGACCGCTGCTGGGCTCGCCCTGCAGAGCTACCACCCTGCCTGCACAAATCCCTCCTGAGCGGGTTCTCACTTGTTTCTCTCCGTGCTGTGCAATGAACAAGCCCTTACACCTGTTTATTTTTGTTCATATCGTGGTTTCACGCACAGTCTCTCATTCTTGTTGAGGGCTCGCAACAGCCACAGCTCCCGCAGTAGCTACCAAAGTTGATCCAGTCTGTTTTCAATTAAGGGTCTGGGGAATTGCTCTGCTTTGAGTCACAGCGTTCCTGCGCTGGCATCGCTAAGCTCATCTCCAAGGACGAGAATGGTGGGAATTTCCCCGGCACCCACAGACTTCCTCGGCTGTGGCACCACAGCTTTCT
>NW_009596301.1:2414-26126 GCF_000690535.1 Cariama cristata
GCCTTTCTCACCATGCCCCTGACTGGACTGCCTCCGTCATGGTCACTCCTCATGGACCACACAGCATGAAACTACATGCGTATGGTGTTTTCTTCGAGGTGCCAAAAATTAAATGTGATTTTTTTCTCTGCCCTTGGTGGAGCACTAGAGGCAATTTTGATATCTCCTCCAAAGGTGGTGCCTTCGTGTGTCCCCACAATGAATTCTGCCCTCTTGCATTATTCTGTTTCCAAGGCGTAATATTGTTACTTAGCTAATTAAATCATAAAATTAAGTATGTTTGAGTTTAAAAGGTCTTACTACATCCCATCAATGCAGAAGGCTTTTTTCACTGCAATTGTTTGTCCAGTATTTTGTCTTGATTGAATTTCAGTGTCTCCATCTAATGACCTTTCCTCTCCTTCCTCGATGCACCATCTAGCAGCAGTACCTACTGTAAATGGCGCGTTTGCTTGTTAGTGTCCTCTTGCTATTTGCCTCCATTTAAGTTATCGTTTAATCATAGCCTCTATTTATTACTTGCTTGGTGTTTCCTTGTAGCTAACATATGTAAAAATTTATAGCCTTACTCCCAGAGTTTGATATTGTATTCATAAATAGGGCCACTTGCTTTCACTTTTTTGTCTTGAACAAGCTGTGTAGGACAATCAGTAAGAATATATGGTGAATTTTTACCTTTTTTTCCAGGAAAGCAAGAGCCAAAACCATAATCATCAGCAACAAGTTATCCTGTATGCTCTGCGTGGTTAAGGGAATCTATTTTTCAACCTCAGGCCAAGATACAGGTACACAAAATTTTACTTTTCTCATACTTCCCGCATTTCATAAATCATCTGACCAAAAGTCTTTTGAGACTTTTGTTTTCCTTCCAGTTCCCCACACCTGAGAACAGAAAAATGCTATGCTCTGTGTGGTTAAGGGAGTCTATTTTCAACCTCAGGCCAAGATACAGGTACACAAAATTTTACTTTTCTCATACTTCCTGCATTTCATATATCATCTGACCAAAAGTCTTTTGAGACTTTTGTTTTCCTTCCAGTTCCCCACACCTGAGAACAGAAAAATGCACCGCATGAAGCACACAAGAAGGCAGAAACCCACATCCCCCAGCTTGCCACAAAAGAGAAGAGTGAACTCGTTTCCGTGGTCTTTCGATAGGAATTGTGTTGTCAAATTTGGAACCACGTCCTGCATGCAACCTTTATTTATTATTGTTCCTAACAACAAACCAAAGCATGAGAGCAGCACTGAGGTGCCTCTTGGAAACATAAATGCCTGCAAGAGTTGCTCTGCACCCAGTCCTCCCAGGCAGAGGGAAAACGGGAGCGAGAGGTGTCACTGGGAGCAACTGGTCCACTCACTCCCTTGCTTCACCTTAGAAATTGTTGGTTGTTTTGTTGACAATTGTGAAATAATGTTTCCAGGAATGGAACTTTGCTCCATAGTAGATGAAACTGTAGCAAAGCACGATTCATGTCCCCCGCCAGGACTGCTCAGTGTTCAGGAGTGGTCCAAGGGCATCTGTAGCCCAAGTCATGCTGGAAACTCCCCAGGAACACACTGCTGTTCTCGGGTCTGGCTGGGATGTACCCCGATTTCATGCTCCCCCAGGCACCTGCCCTGCTCCCCCCGGCCTGCCTGGCCTGCCCTTTACCTTCTGCTGCTCTTTGTTGTAGCCTTGCTGTGGTCCAACGTAACACGGCTGCTACGTAGGCTCAGTCCACTTGGAGCTGTTTGTTGCACCCAGTGGCAACCACAATGTACTTTTTGGCCTGATTTTTTAAAACTTTTGGCAACCTGAGCATCTCCAGTCGTTGATGCTGGTGGGTGCTGCTCAGTGGCCAGCCAGGCACGAGAGAAAAGTGATTTTTTTTGCCGTATGTGAGGTCTGAGCCCTGGCAGGGCAGGGGAGGAGGAGGTACCAGCAGTGTGCGTCCCATCCTCTGCCCTTGCACCGGTGGCAAACAGACATGTAGCTATTCAGGCAGCTCTCGGGACTGGCAAGCCTTGGAACAGGCTGGGATGATGTTTCTTCCATACAGGTGCACTCCATCGCAGCACCAGCAGCAGCATGAACTGGGTATCTGGTGAGCATCCAGCAGGCAGTAAGGCAGGGAGCAGGCAGGGACACGGTCACGCAGATGTTTGGTTGCCACTACTGTTCTGGAGTGGGATCAACACAGATTTCCCAGACAAATGTTCTTTGCTGTCCTTGAGACCCTGGAGGATACACAAATGTTGCTCCTCCGGACTTTCTTTGGGAATCATTTCCTCCACAAACACTAGTGATGCTTCCCCTGAATATCAGTCTAATTTCTATTTTCCCATGAGGACACATCAAGGAAATTATTTTCCAGTGACGGGAGCTACAATAGAAGAAAATATTGGCAAATGTATTTTTCAACTTGGCATTAGTTGTTTTCCAAGGCTATCTTGGTCTGAGATTGAGATTTTCTTTTGGTTTTGGTGGAGGGTTTTTTCCTGATGTCTGGGGGTTGATTTTCTTTGTTTATTTTTTTTAAGAAAACAGCTTTGTTCAGGCTTGTAAACTGGAATAGCAAATTATCATTGAGTAAAGAATGAAGAACCCCTGGAAGTGAAAAATCAGTCGTGAACTGAAAACAGTGTTTGAGGTCTGGACACATCACAAATGGTTGGGTTTAGTAGAACGAGATTCCTGTTTCTTAACAGCGCCAGGAAACAGAAGATTTGCTCAGGTCCCGTGGGGTTTTAATTTGGGATGGGTGACACATAGCGCCAGTGTCATTTCCAGAATGAGGTATGAGCCCAGACCACGTCTTGTAGGTCACATACAAGCAGAAGTAATGTCCCATATCTCATCAAATGCATATTTACCTGGAGTAAAGGTATTCTCCCACCTTTACACCTTTGTGGCAAATGAAAGCAGAGCATAAGTTCACTGCAGTGGCGGGAGGTAAATGCAGAGTCATCGGAAAAGCCTAAAGGAGTGTTTGGGGTTGTAAGAGTTTAGTGAAGGCAAGGCTGGAGCGTGGCAGGATTCAAGCAGATGAAGCCTGTCCTAAGCAACCCTCTCTGACAGCTCACTCCACAGCCGAGCTGGAAATCCCGACCCACCACCAGCAACCACGCTAATGCCGCGATCTGTCTCCATCCGGATCCTTGTACGTGCAGTCGCCACATAAAGCAACCCTTCTGCCGCCAAGGGGAGCTGAAAAAAGTGCAAGATGAATTACCGGTACTGCCCTCAGTGTTTGCCAGAAGTCTGCTTTTCTCTATTGAGGATTAACATTGGTTCTCGTCAGCTGGCGTGGGGGAAAGTGAGCTGACAGAAGGAAAAAGTTATTATTTCTTTAACAAAAGATCTTAGGAGCTATTTAGAGTGTTATTGTTGCCTGAAAGAATGAAAGGAGGAAACAAATTCTGTGCTGCTTCATGCAATTCCCTTATTAGTAGATGTATTTTATTTGGATAGATATGACAGGCTTTAGTAAATTGTTTCCTAGTGGGACCACACAGATGGACAAAAATAACTTACGTAGAAAAACAGTTAATTAGGAGAGCAACCTAACCTCCCAAACTTCAGACAACCTGAGCAACCTCACTGGCAATCCTAGAAAATTATTTTGGAAAAGTATTTGTCCTAAGGGAGTCATTTAGGTCTATTTAAGGCTTAGATTGTTTAAACATTGAAAAACTGGCCCTTGTCCTTCACTGTCGAGATTTCTTTGTGTTCCCATTTAACATTTTTGACAGTAAATAACGTAACCGAGCATGGGTGGGTTGAACGCGGCAGCAAGCAGCCACTTGCGAGCAGTCACGAGTGGCAAGTGGAAGGAGTAAATCCTGCAGGTAGCCGGAGAAAAACGACTGCACAGGCAGCCCCATGGATGGAGGGGCTGGCAGGGACTGCCTTGCACCAGGTGCTCCATCATGCTTTCCTCTCAAAGGGAGACTGAATATCTCAGGTTTTCACATCAAACACAGCTCCCAAATGTAGCACAGCAGCTCCTTGTGAGCAATCACAGGTTTATATAGTTCCCCTGGTCAAAAAAAGGCAAGTAGGGCTGTTCTTGCAGAGCAGGAGGGGGAGGGATTGCTGGTAAATGCATAGCTGAGGTTGAGGAGGGCAGCTTGGAAGAGGGAGAAAGGGGCTTTGACCAGATCAGCTGAGGTTCAGGAAAGGGGAAAGATGGAGCTGTTTGCATCTCAATTGGTCCTGGCCAAAATATGCTACTCCCAAGCTACGCAGAGCCTCCAGCACACCCTCAGCTCTGGGCTCCACGGAAAACCCCCTGACCTGTGTCCTTGCTCCTGGATGGACCTGCATGCCTTCTCTCCATGGCTTTGTTAGTGCCTGGCTCTGACGGAGGAGGATCTCTGCAGCCCTCTGATTGCCCAGGCAGGATTTCAGCACAAGTGCTTCCCCTTTCCTCGCACTTCTTCTTGAAGTGACTTGATCCATCTAATTGCAGCGATTTAGTGCTTGCTGCTACGGCACTAATGTGGCTGCTGGCCTGCTCTCTTGCTGCTGCGGTGAAAATCGTTTCTTCTCCTGCAAGTGCAGCCTCATATGAGGAATCAAGCAAGGAGTTAGAGGTGAGAGCACTGGCATCTTTCTCTTCTATTTCCTCAGCCTTTGCCTTTTCGTATTTGCGTTATCACCTCTTCCTTCGCTTTCTCTCTCCTGCTGCAGCCCGTATGCAACACTGCAGGTTCTTGCATGAGCTGTTGTTGTTCTTTTGCTTCTCTTTGTCTCTAAAAGCAATGCTGTAACTCTGAGAAAAAGCTTGGAGGTGGCATAAATGCTTATTAAACAAAAACAGCACTTTGTTCATTCTTATCCTATTTTTCAGTTGTCCTGTCTCTTCCACTCCTTTTTTGTGCGTGGCTCCTGCAGTCGTTTGGTTTTCAGAAGTTTGTAACAGATGTAGATAAAATTGCAGTTAAAATAGGGCTGGCTTCAGTACTGTAAAAGTCCTTTGGTAAGCTTCAGCCCCAACCTGTGTCCTGCCAGGCAGCTCCCCAGGTCTTACACTTGACACTTTGCCTACTGAACCCTCCTATTTTGTAGAGCTACCAAGAAAACAAATATAAAACGTTTATTTCTGGTTGACAAAGACCACATCCTTTGCGAATTTGCAATAAATTTGTTGCAAATTTGAAACAAAACCACATCCTTTCTGGAGGGGCCCGTTTCAGCCTGGTACCATGGCCTGACCGGGCAGAGCACTTACAGACGGGTCCATCCAGTGCTTACGGGGCCTTGGCCAGCCCCACCAGCAATGGATGCTGCCGGGTTTGCAAAGGTTGGAAGCGAGGAAGGACTAGAACAACCCAGGTAATCTCCTGAGGTTCCTCTTTATTTTCCCCATGAAAGGTATCAGGAGAGACTTGATGGTTCAGTTCTCATGAAAAGCCTCAACTGACTGCAAACACAATGTAGGGGTTTTTCATTGCAAAAACAGAGCTTTGGGCAAATTACTCAAGACAAGTAGACCAGAGAGAGCGTTGGTGTCAGTGGGAGTGGAAGAGAGCTTCGTATGAGCTGGGACAGCTGTAGCTTTTCTGATCCAGGGCAATAGAGAGGAAAATGTTGGTTCCTGCTCAAAGAAATTTGGTCTTAAGATCACAGAAAGTTGGTATCAGGGTTTCCAGGGCTTGTCACTTGGCAGATCACAAGTCTGTTGAAGCTGATAAGTTAGAAGATCTTGAGAGAGTCTGGGGGTAGGAGGAGTAGCGTATCTGTTAAATAGGGGAATTACCAGAAGTTTGGGGTGTTTTTTAAGGACACATCAGTGGTTTTCAGAAGAAAACGATATTCACTGCAGCTGAAACCGCAGACATTGTGTTACCTGCCTTCCCACAAACCCAGCCCACTGTGCCTGGGTGATAATGCTCATGCTGGTGACCATCACCATGACATCACGAGAAGGCCAAAGGATTCCCAACTTTCTTGTATTGGGATTTGCTTTTTCCTCTCTTTTGAAGAGAGCGCTGGGACGTGTGAAATAGGACCTAGGACCCATCTGTTGTTACTGGCAGCAGTTGATGCAGAAGTAGTGAGAGCTGGTTCTTGGCAGGGGGGATGTGGCAGGTATTCATGCTGATTTCTGCACTGACACAGCCCTATGGATAGGACAGCTACTGCTTCCAAAATCTCTAATGTTTGTAAAACAAAAATAAAGGCTAAATAATGATGATCCTGTTCTACGGAGTCCCGCTGTGCCTTAGAAAAAAAAAGCATTGTGGGAAAAATTAGAAGGAAAACACAACACAGAAATAATCATGCATACAAGTATAACTAAATAAATAACGGAGCAGGCCAAAACTTCAGCTGAACTAAAGGCTCACGGCTCCTGCAGTGAAAGTCTGAGAGTTTGGAAAACGTCAGCTTGATACTTTTTAGTTCTGTTCTAATACGGAACTTAGAAGGCAGGAATGAGAAGTTGGAATCTGATTTTTTGAAGGGAATGGAGGAACTTGAATGTGGGCAGATTAATCAGAAGGCAATGCAGAAATCAGTTGTTAGGTTTAGCATTGGGTGGGCACAAAATGCTCCGCTTTCTGCAGAAGTCATCGTCTCTAACTGGGTTGCTCTGTTTGGGTCTCCTGCCCCTCACGGAGGACGGGCAGGTACAAAGTACGCGGTACACAGTAACCTGCCATGACTTGCATGAGTGTAAAACATCATGGTGCGCATCAGGAAAGGCCCTGGAAGAACAGCTATGAAGGCTGCCATGCAGAGAGCAGCCATCGGATTAAGCACAAGTTTCTGAACAAACGGCCTTTAGCATCAGTTCCTTGTCAGTCTTAGCCTGGAAGTTAAACAGAAGCATAGCTGATTTATCTTGGAAATACTTAGATGGCCAAAAAAGGCCCATTTTCATGATGTAGGATGACCTTCAGGGAACAAGCGTCAGCCGTAAATCTCACAGATACATGCAGACAGTTTGTGCAAACGTCTGAATTCTCCTGAGAAAAAGTTGACATCGGCCATGGGTTTTTGTGTCAGTCCAAGGTCAGAAGTCATTCCTGAGCCTGACCTCACAAAGCTAACATGGTTTTGATGCACAAATCACAGAGTAAATAGATGCAACTGTGCTGGTGTGCTTTATATCTATGTGTACTCAGACTGTTGCAAATTTGAAACAAAACTTTACAAAAATGACTTCAGGGAGCTCATAGAAATTTAGAGAAAGACCTATCTCCACCAGTGGTACTTCTGGGCACTGACTGCGCAGTGACTTGCATCTCTGTAACTCACAAGATGATCGTGGAATCACAGAATGGTTTGGTTGGAAGGGACCTTAAAGCCCATCCAGTTCCACCTCCCCTGCTGTGGACAGGGACACCTTCCACCAGACCAGGTTTCTCAAAACCCCATCCAACCCGGCCTTGAACACTTCCAGGGATGGGGCATCCACAGCTTCTCTGGCAAATCTGTGCCACTGCCTCCCCACCCTCACTGGGAAGGATTTCTGCTTAATATCTCACCTAAACCTTCCCTCTTCCAGTTTAAAGCCATTGCCCCTTGTCCTATCCCTCCAGACCCTTGTCAAAAGTCCCTCCCCAGCTTTCTTGTTGGCCCCTTTAGGTACTGGAAGGCTGCTCTAAGGTCTCCCCGGAGCCTTCTCTTCTCCAGGCTGAACAACCCCAACTCTCTCAGCCGGGCCTGACAGCAGAGGTGCTCCAGCCCTCGGATCATCTTCGTGGCCTCCTCTGGACTCACTCCAGCAGGTCCATGTCCTTCTTGTGCTGAGGACCCCAGAGCTGAAGGCAGTACTGCAGGGGGGTCGCATCAGAGAGGAGTAGAGGGGCAGAATCCCCTCCCTCGACCTGCTGGTCACCCTGCTTGGGATGCAGCCCAGGCTAGGTTGGCTTTGTGGGCTGCCAGTGCACATGGCTGGGTCACGTTGAGCTTCTCGTCAACCAGCACCCTCAAGTCCTTCTCCTCGCTGCTGCTCTCCATCCATTCTCCACCCAGCCTGTATTTGTGCTTGGGATTGCCCTGGCCCAGGTGCAGGACCTTGCACTTGGCCTTGTTGAACTTCATAAGGTTCGCACAGGCCCGTCTCTCCAGCCTGTCCAGGTCTCTTGGGATGGCATCCCTTCCCTCCAGCCTGTCAACCGCTCCACACAGCTTGGTGTCGTTGGCAAAATTGCTGAGGATGCACTCCATCCCACTGTCTGTGTTGCCAACAAAGGTGTTAAACAGCACTGGTCCCAGTGCCACCCCCTGATGAACGCCACTCGTCACCACTCTCCAGTTGGACATTGAGCCATTGACCACAACTCTGAGTGTGACCATCTAGGCAATTCCTTATCCACCCACTGGTCCATCCGTCAAATCCATGTCTCTCCAATTTAGAGACAAGGATGTAGTGTGGGACAGTGTCAAATACTTTGCACAAGTCCAGGTAGACAATGGATCAGAAGCATCACAAAGAGGGATCTAAGACATTGCTTGACAATGGGTCATGAACTCCAGCTCATAGTCACTAGACAGTAACTACAGTACTCCTTTAGCTCTCTGCTTCTCAGCACTTGGAAATTTACTGGAAGAGACTAAAAAGGCATTAATTCCAACATGAGCAAGTTTCAGTTTTGCAAAAGCTCCAGATATCTGCTAGATAGGGTATGTTATTTGTCATCTCCCATAGGAGAATTTTTCTTTCCCAGTAGTATTTTCGTATTCTGAGCGATCTTCTGGTGGATTGAAACAGAAACATTGTCTTTGAATTTTAAGTGCTGTTGCCAAAACTCAGAGTCAATATGATTATAAAGCTATGATTTTAATTGCTGCTGAGAATTTGCAATCAAAAATAATGAATCATTTTATGGCATGTTCATGGTTGGCATCCTCAGTTTGATCCCAACGGCACGCCTGTCCCTAGAAGTACCTGACCAAGGACCACAGCCTGGGCTGCATGTTGTTCCCAGCCTCCACCAGCACACGTAGTACCACTGCATTTTAATTATCAGTGACCACAGGGGAGATGATCTTGTGTGCGATTTGTTTTAATTTTTTTTTTTTTTCAGGAAAAAAGCTTTCACACTAGCTTCCATAGCTGCTCCCCTTTCCTTTCCCAACCCAGATGACAGGATGACCTGCATGTAACCCATCTGCTCTTGTCATCAGCAGCCCATCTTCTCCTGAAGAACAGCTGACAGCTGAGCAAATTTGCATGACCCAGCACTTCCTGGGAAGCAGAGACCATTTGCATCAGCAAGTGACTGAGGCACCCACAGCTGGAGATGCTTCTGCTACACCTTGTCCCCAAACATCATTAATTAGGTGGGTGTACCTCCCTGGTTTGTTTATACATTTCAGAACTTTCTGCCAGTTTCTTCCCTCTTCCCAGCACATTAAGAGGAGAAGACCGTAGAGCAGTTGTGAGGACAAAAGGGCCATGAAACGTGAAACGGTCCTCTTTTATACAGTTAAACTCCATTGTAGGGTATTCGACACATCTAGAGTGAGGAGACGAAAGCAAGAATCTTAGTATGTTAAGCCCACAAAAATTAATATATCGTTTATTTAAACTCAGAATTAATAGGTCAATACAAAAGTAAGGAACTATTTTCCATAATAAAAACCTGAGCATAGTTTTTTCTTTATAGGCCTTTACTGACTCTGATTTTTGAGTGGGTTTTTGCAATGAGAGCGAGTTTCCAGTGTCGTCTAGCTTGAGACTGGCAGGACTCATTTTTACGTGGTGATTCTTTGGGGTTAGAAATGAGGAGACAGGCTCAGATTACCTTTCAGCCCTTCCAACCCTGCTTCACACCAAATGGTTTCTAAAGCTTACACATCTCGGGGAAAGGAAAGTGGAAAACAAAAGAATATATTTCTATTGAGCCTCTTGCCCTCAGCAGGCTTCTCAGCCCATCTACAGGTCTTCCACAGACACCATCCCAGCACCTCAGACGCATTCCTTTCCTTCCATTTCCATACTCTCCTTTGTTTCATCTACTGGGTTTTTGTCCTATTTCCCAAATCACAAGAAGGATATTTCACGGTTCCTCAGCATGGCTGTACAAATTATTTTATTAAGTGCTAGAAATTCAATTCTCATTCATTGTAAGATACTTTACTTTGCCTGGTATCATAAAAGAACATTGAAATTAATGCCTCTGGCAAGAAACACCCCTGTTTTACCTGGATGGAGCTCAGAAGCTTTGGTACTAAAGAGAATTAAGAACCATTATTCTGAAAAAGGACAATCAGTTGGTGCAGTTGCGGTTTCATGCTTCATCATACAGCTAGTCCCATCTTACACTCTTCTCTTGTTATTTCTTTTAATTCAAAGTTGTTCTGATTTGATTGCTGTGTTGACTCAACTCATTCAGCTGCAAAAGAGGAAGAAAAATAGAAATTACGTTGAATGACTTTTGGGCTGCATCTCCAGAGCTAACCGGTCACTTATTGCTGACGGCTTTCCTCTCCACCCAGGGAGATCTTGCAGATGAGCATGTCTCGGACTGAGAGCTGACGCGATGCTGCAGTTGTGGTGGTAGGCCAGAGGAGTGGGTACAGAAAAGGATAGTTGTGGGCTGTAAATCAGACTGACATGGGCAGGAGGTGGCCTTCGTGATCTGACCTGGCACAGAAGAGAGCGCTGGTAAACAGGAAGGCAACGGTCCTTCGCCGCAAGCTTGTTGGGCAATGCTTGTCGGCAGATGGGAAGGACACCAGCAAGGAGCAGGAAAGTAGAAAGAGCCTGAGGCACTGTCTGAAAGAGGACTGATGGTGGATTAAAGTCTTAAAAGGAATTAAATACCTGAAGACATCTGAAATCAAACCAGAGAGCTTGAAAACATTTCATTGAATCTAACGATCAGAGACTTGCCATGTGATTTAGAAATGCCCAAGCAAGGGGAGGGGAAGAGGGAACAGGCAACAATCAGAGGTTATTAACACCAGGAAGAGAATAATTATTGGAAGAGATACTTCAGGTTAGAACTGGGAATAATTGTACTAAATTAAAATAAAAAGGTCAGTTGAGAATCAACATTGGAGTAACTTTCTGCTAGAAAGGGGTCCCAAGCGGATTTTGGTTTCCAGGAATCAGATCATCAGATGTGAATATGTAGGATGTGTGTCCGTGCTTATCTGAAGCTGATGGGTAAAGTTTGTATGTTCAGATATTGAGGGAGAAATTCCTTTTCTGAGAGATCCTCCTTTTTTCTGCTCCGTGGGAAGTAGGAGTAATGTTAGGAAAAAAGTGAGTCCCACGGTTTTGCTCAGACTTGAAAGGTTAACAGTTTTCCCGAGAACCAGCAGAGCAACTTTTCCAAGAGACTTTTTTATTACTTTGCAATATTGAGAGTCTGGACTTGCCAAAAATTTTTTGCCTTGTAAACTGGAGGAAAACTAAATCCGGAGGTATGTAAGATCTGACATAGCGCCGGGAAACAAAACCACATCCTCCGCTGCCTTTGGTGTGTGCCGGGCTGTGGGTGAGCGGGACCGGGGTTTACTCCCCATCCCGGGGCAGATGTGGAGACAACCTGGAGCCCTCTCCAGTGCTGCACCCACGTCAGGAAGAATCGGAAACATTTCTTCCTGCAAAATTTGACTTTGACAGGCATGCTAATAAAGGTGACTTTTTTCCTGCATATGCCTCATTGCATGAAATATGGTAATGCACACTAAGGGCAATATATCACGCTCTGACTGCAGAGTACTTTTTTTGATCTACCATTAAAAATCATCTTTACTAGCCCGTTAGTTTTACTGGTGTCCTTGGATGCTACTTCAGCAGCTTCCAGTGCACTTTTTACTTTCTAATCACAAAGACTTGTTTCTTGCCTGTCCTTTGTCCTCTGTCTGTTATCTGCCCGAGAATGATTTTTGAGTGAGTCCAATGTGAAAAAACATGTAATTGGCTTAAATTGGCTTAAATGCGTTATTAATTCTTTCCACCATAGGAAAAGAATATCAAAGTGCAAAACCTTAAAGTGCATTTCAAAATATTGAGTGTCACATAACATAATTAACAAAGATAAAAAAAAACCACAAAGTTTTTTGAAAGATATCGCAACACTGGTTTGGAAGAAATGATTAGTTGTACAACTACAACAGCCTGTGATTAACATTTTTAACAATGGGACTAGATTAGCATGAATGTAGTGATTAGTGAGAATATCCAGGTGCTAAAAACATTGCTGAATGAAAAATAATGCTTGGTCTACACTGGCAAAGTCATGCGTGGGTTGTAGCTATTTCACTTCACAGGCAAAGAAACTTGACCTTTAGTGTCTAAGAGGGGCTGAGCTGAGATTCTTCACTCCAAAACTACTGGCAGTCTCCTAACCAAGCTGAGGAAGAGTCCTGGTAGATGATCATTGTAGTCCCTTCCAACTGATCTATTCTATTCTGTTCTAAAGCATATTCACGGCATTTTATGTGCGTGGTCTGTAGAGGACAATTTGAGCATGTATATTAAACAGAGTTTACACTTGGTTGTAAGAAGGCCACTCCTCATTCCATCGTTGGGACAGCACGATGTCTTCCATTGCAGTTAACGGAAAGTTATCTCACATTGTCTGCCCATGTGAGCAGTTTGCGTGATGTGAATTTAACGCTAATAGAAGATTCCTGATGGGTGGCTTAGGAGGCTGCGGTTGTCTGTCCCAGGACCAGGTACCTAACAGTCAGGATGGACGTGGTCCCCTCCGCTTGGTGCTTTGCATGCGCCTTGGAGGTGAAAGACATCATTTCACAATTTTTCCTAATTTCTGCAATTCCCATTTACCACGAAGGCTTGAGATTGTGTGGGTATCACTCACCGAGTGCCCATCGAGCGTTATCAGCCCATCACTGTTTCCAGGGGTTTCAGCTGGGGACCGAGCAGTGACGCCTTCTCCCGGGAGCACCGGGGGGGACCGGGCAGCACTGCCTTTGCTAGAGCAACCAGAGCTGCACCTCGGGCGGACATCAAAACACACGCTGCTTTTGAGCTAACCTAGAGCAAATACCCGTTCATGAAATCTCCTGCAGGTGCCCGCTGGCAGAGGCTTACACGACACCTACTGCAAAATCCCCTGGGTTTAAGCCCAGTGGAGAACAAGTCTTTTAACCAGGGGCTGGCGGTTACACGTGGAACTGAGCAAGGAGGAAGCATAAGGGAAGGAAAATTGTGATCCTCTTTAGTTCCTTTTTCTTCTATTTAGAGAGATTCTTAAATCTACAAGTATATGCCTTACATGATAGTTAGCTCACTCGCTAAAAGCCAAAATCAACTTTTCGTCCTGCAGACAGTGGCAATGCACAGAGCAGTTGAATCATGGAAGAAACACAGTGACATCCTTCTCCGGAGAGAGTTTCTTTTTTTTTTTCTCGTTAAAAAAAAAAAAAACACAACACCCACTTCTCAGCACATCAGATAAGAGCAGCCGCAGAGAGCAGCAGGTTATATAATTGATATAATTGAAGGGCTTGATTCACAGCCCAGGGATGGCACTTTCGGGGCTGAGCAGAAGCTTATAGCTGGCCTGGACCAGGCACATCATCTGGGGGCTGGGAGCACACCTCGTTAAATCCCAGCAGAAAGCATGGGACAGAAGTATGGGAAGTTTTGAAGCAGTGGGTAACAACGGGATGAGAGCAAAAGCAGCTCGGCGTTGTGGTGTACGCCACACCACTCATCTCACCAACCAAGAAGGTAAATTATTTTCAGGCAGTTCCACCAGTCACATTCAGGAAATAAGACGATGCAACTCTTAAAGCCCAAACTCCTACTATTTTATAAAACTTCCTGGTGATATCTTCCACAGCCTGTTCTAGAAGCAGAAATATGAAAGAGTTGTAGGTGGATCCCAGTAGCTGTAAGAGCATCTTTTCGGATTACCGGTATATAGAGGTCCCCTTATCTGAATCCTAGATTTGAACAAAGCTTACTGAAGTATGTCATCATTCATCAGGGGGTTTTCTCTTTACATTTTTCCTTTTAAATCGACAAGAAAAAAAACCAGTCAACAAGATGAGTGCTCAAACGCTCAAAGGAAATTTCTAATACTAAGTACTCTGGTGATTTTAACCAAATTACTTTGCATATCTGATGATCTGTATTCATCATTCTCATGCTAGGTGCGTCAATTTTGGTTGACTTAAATTCTCACACTGCAATTGCATATCCTACCCTTGCATTAGCTGTTAGAGGAGGCAAAATGTTTATCTGTTGCTGTGTTGCCATTATGTGCTACGGTTTATTTTGATTTAAAGTTGATTGTTTGGATCATTTTCTGTTTGGGTCAACATTAGCTTCCCTGACATTGTTGTTTTTGACAAAGCCCTGGTTAATTATAGCCTTCAAAGATCTTATTTCTCTCCCCCTTCACGCAGGGTCCATCTGGTACCAGTGCCTACCTGTTACATTCACTCCTTCATGAAAGTTAGAAGCCCAGGACTACTGAGCTCCAGGGATGCCCACCAGTGACCTCAGCTTAGACATGGACATGAGACTTTCCTTGTAGGAACAAGTCAGTAACAGCATCGTCCTCCTGACACGGATTATTTATACCAGCTAAATACAGTCCAGAAATCAAAGAATATTATCCTAAGAAGAAATAATAAGAAAGATGCACAAAACAGTGAAGCTGTTCTCTCTTCCAGATCTGTCACAAGTTGAAATCAGAGTACAGAAGCTATGGATGCAAGGCATTAACTACTCTCTTCGTTTAAAAGTCTGCCACAGAAGGTGGTGTGGCAAGTGCAAACTGAAAAAGGGGAAGTGTCAAACAAAACTGCAGAGACCACTGACACTGGACGCATGGCCAGTGCACGTAGTCACAGGACAGACCTCGGCGGCAGAAGCCTTTCTGTAGGTTGGCACACCATAGAGCAATACAGCACGGCAGCAGAAGAATGCTGGCTCAGCACCCAGGGCCCTGCCTTTATCCCCAAAGTACTGCGGTCACTGGCGCCCAGCAATCTGACACATCTCGGGTGTGCGGTGCCTGCAGAGGTTCTGAGAGCCCGAAGAGCAGATACTTGATGACCCTTCTTGAAACATGGTGATGCTCCCTGAAACTCCTGTTGATGCCAGGTCCTGGACCAGCATGCACATGCACACACACGTGCCCACAGAAGGCTGGACACCACGGCTCTGGTCCCATGTGCTTTCCCCAAGCCCCTGCTGAAGGCAAGCAGGATGAGTACAACTCCTCTTCCGCTGCTGAGTGCCCTGCTCACTCAGTGACCTACATCCCATGGAGACAATCGGCCTCTCTTCCCAGCCTCTACGACAGGGCAAAATAACCTTTGTGTGCAGAGTTTCCAGGCACACCAGGCCGTTTACCATGGGTTGTCCTGGTAGTTAATGTGTAGGAGTTGAAGAATGAGTTTTCTCCGGGGAGTTGGCTTAGCCAGTCACATCCTTGTGTTCCCCATGTCTTTCTAGGGTAAAACAGTGAAGAAAAACAGATGAGCATAGGGGCAACCTTGATAAAATGGAATGAGGCTGGTAGATAAAGGAAGTAATTAAAGGGTTAAGCCAATGGCAGCGTATGTTTGACCAACAAAGATTAATTGTGCAGGTTTTAGCTCACCTGATATTTCTTCTTAATTTAAAAGAAAAAAATAAAGGAAAAAAAAAAACACCCACAAACCCAAACTTTGCCAAATCAGGCCATTTTAAATGACCAGCTTTTCCAGAGGTGTAAATCACAAAGTGCCAATCAATCACTGGGGAGCTCCGGGCATGGCCCCTGGGACGCGACCAGCCCCCTCCACTGGTGCTGGGACTCCCCCCCCCCAGCCCTGGGGGCCCGAGGGATGCTCCTGGGCCTGCCCAGAACCCCCCGAGGACGGAGCACAGGGGCTGCAGGGGTTTGAACGCCCTGGTAAAATAAGACCCTGAAGCAGCCCTAGCAGGAGGCAAGCCAGCGCTGGGCAAAACCTGGGTCTGGTTTCCAGGTGGGTGTATTTGTCCAGCTAACGTGGACCTGTTGTGTTGAAAGGCAGGGCTTTTCCATCCTGGTGGGTAGTTCCTTACGCAAAACCTCTACTGGAAGCCAGTTGGCAGGGCCTACAATCTTATTCGAATACGTGTAGATTAACAGGATCTCTGATGTTCTGTGGTAACTCGTTTGACTTATATTGTGTCATAGATAATTATCCGACCATCCTCAAATACCTAACAGCAATGTACATCAAATGATGCACTAGATGATAAGTACCAGTTTACTTAATTGGAAAATGCCTCTATTGATGATGTCAAGCTTCGGTAATGCACGTGAATTTGCCTTTCAGTTTAGATTTTAAATTTCCAAGTGATACAAGCCCCAAAACAATCTTGATGCCAAAAATTCACATATTTTCATGATGTTTATTTCATTCCCTTTCCAAGAAGAGAAAGCCAACTAACATACACTATTTACGGCTTTCTGGATTACTTTCCAAAATGTTAAAATAAAATTGCCCCATGAGAAATGTTTTCTTGTGTACTGTTGAATTTTCCGGGGCTAAGTTTGTTTCCTCGTTTTCCAGAGAAAAAGAACCCTGGTAGTTTATGTAGTCAGAAAACTCCGCTATGAAAAAATTAACATCAGAGGATTAAAATGCTACCTTATTATTGCGGGCAGGAAAAAACAGTAACAAAAAATCTCTGATAGACTATTTTTACTTTTAGAATTTTGTATGTCTGAATATTTTTTTACAACAGAAGTGGTAAGAAGCAGCAAAGCTATTGTCAGTATCTGAAACAAAACTAAAAAAATTGAAGCACAAGCTTTTGTCAGTTTGAAAGTAAATGCTAGCTGAGATTACCTGGACAGACTCCCAGTAACCCAGATCATGAAGCCTGAAGCCACTGCTGACCTGCACAGACCCTCACACCCAGCTCTGGTCCAAGGGCCAATAAATGCATCTTAGGTCTGTCCCATTCTGGAAAAAAATATTAGAATGACAGAATACATTGGACAAATTTGCATATGATACAGATTTCCCAGCAGTTCTAATGAAACCAGGAGAATTATTCCCAGCTCCTGATAAATGAAGCCTCCAGGAATGGGAAAAGGTTCTGCTGCTTTTGCCTGAAAGCATCACCCACAAAGCGACGCTGAACGTTTCTCATTTCTTGACTGGTGTGTCTGCAGTGTGACTTGTGAAATAACGGAGAGACAGCTTAAAGAAAGCTCTATCTCAGCCATCTGCTGAAGCACTCGTTTGTTACATGTGCAAAACAGGAAGAGGAAGCAGCATTGGCTCTATCAGGACAGCATCTCCTGACAGCATGGCTATTCTGTTTATTACAGGTTGACATGTTGAACCATAAAAAAAAACCTGAGGAAATCCAGCTTTTAATACCAGCAGTCCAAAAGTCTTCATGATGCCTTTAACTTTTCTCTTTTCTAAGGTGGTTGACCACGCAAGGGACTTAGGACGCTCACTTGCAAGCCACCAGGAATCCCTGCCTGCCATCGACCACAGCAAGACCTGGAGGTGTTCAGCGTCTGGTAAAGCCAACCCCGTAATGCCTACAGAAAGGTAAAAATTCAAACCTTATCTTTTACAAACACATTTGTAGTGTACCTGTATGGAGTATGATTGCATGTGGGCCAGTTCTCATGGTTTGCTGAGGTCCTTCACCAGCCAAACCACAGCAAAAGGATATCTCTGAGTCCTTGTCTGGAGTTTTGGCCTGACAAGCCCATCCTTTCATTTTCATAGAATCATAGAATGGTTTGGTTGGAGGGGACCTTTGAGGGTCATCCCGTCCAACCTCCCTGCCATGAGCAGCGACATCATCAACTTGGTCAGGTTGCTCAGAACCCCGTCCAGCCTGGCCTTGAATGTTTCCAGGGATGGGGCATCGACCACCTCTCTCGGCAACCTCTGCCAGTGCCTCACCAGCCTCATTGTGAAAAATTTCTTTCTTACATCTAGTCTAAATCTACCTTCCTTTAGTTCAAAACCATTACCCCTTGTCCTGTCGCAACAGGCCTTGCTAAAAAGTCTGTCCCCATCTTTCTTATAAGCCCCCTTTAGGTACTGGAAGGCTGCTCTGAGGTCTCCCCGGAGCCTTCTCTTCTCCAGGCTGAACAACCCCAACTCTCTCAGCCTGTCCTCACAGCAGAGGTGCTCCAGCCCTCGGATCATCTTCGTGGCCTCCTCTGGACTCACTCCAGCAGATCCATGTCCTTCTTGTGCTGAGGACCCCAGAGCTGAAGGCAGTACTGCAGGGGGGTCTCACCAGAGAGGGGTAGAGGGGCAGAATCCCCTCCCTCGAGGTGATTTTTCACCTTTTGCACCAGGTGAAAAGACCGGAGCAGGTTAAAGAGTCCCTAGAAGCCCTACTTCCAGAATTTTTCCCCAGCAGAAGACCCTGAAATTACTGCTCCCTGTCCCAAAGACCTCTCCAAACCCAGGTATGGATCAGTCTAGGGGAGAGTGAAAGCGCACTCAGCTGCAGGAACACCATGGAGCACTTTGGCTGCAGCACCCCAGGGAGGCTGAGGCAGCATGGGCAGCCCCGTACCCATATCCGTACCCGTACCCATATCCGTACCCGTGCCCATATCCATACCCGTGCCCATATCCGTATCCGTGCCCTTACCCATACCTTTACCCATACCTATGCCCATACCTGTACCCGTGCCCATATCCATGCCCATGCCCATACCCATATCCGTACCCGTACCCATATCCGTACCCGTACGAAAAAGACGGGGGCCACACGCACTGCTCCACTTCTCAGAAAAGGCAGCACAAACTCTCACCTTTCAGTTTGCATTTTGAGTGGAAACCACATGAACCCTGTCTTCTTTGATAAAACAGAAACAGCGCTGTTCCCTGGCTGATGCCTTCTGTCATTTCCCAGATTAGTCAGCCATCCCCATTACTGCCTCCTTTTGTGAAGAGAGAGTTGTGCGTGTGAAAGTATAACACAGTTCTTCAAATATTTAGGCTAACAGTGGTGGGATTGCTGAATGCTGTCCTTGCGGTCATTTCTGGTAGTAATTAATTTCATTCATCTCAGGAGAGCAAGTGTTTTATTCCAAAAAATGCTAACTAGAGACAGCGCTGAAGATGTCCTACCATCTCACCCAGCTTTGCATCAACTCTCAGTTCTCTTTTCCACCGCAGCTAGTTAAAAAGTTGTATTTGCAGTAGGATACGATCAACAGCTTCATGATCTGAGAGAGCGACAAGGGCTGAGGTTTTCTTCACAGAAAGTTCCCCAGCTCCGTTCTTCTCCCGCAGAAACCCGGGGAACAGGGAGCTTCGTCGGTCTCATATGGCTGGGATGGAGCAGTTTCTCGCGGCTGCCAGTGTGGACCACACATACTAACACCGGTCCCTGGAAACCAAATGGAAGACAGGACCAGTGCTGGAACTGTGACATCGAGTCTCTGTGCTGCGTCCAGGGAGCAAACGGAGACAAGGTCTAGGTGACAATAAGGGGTGATCCCCTGGAGAAAAAAGTCCTGCTAGGTGGGGGTCCTTGCAGAAACTGTTATAACGAGAGCAGAGCAGAAAAGGGATTGCATATCCTTGGCAAGAAGCAGAAATTACTTTTCCAAATAAGGCATCGCGTTTGCAAGCTTGACGAAGAAGGAGGGAGGCATACCCGTCTGACTTTGGCCACTGATACCATCGTTTCTCGGTGTGGTTTTCTGTCACCCAAACACACTGACTCAGCTAACTTGGGGGCTGACTCTGGGCTCACCGCTGCTCAGAAATGGAGGGGACGGCCCTGGCTGAGCAGCTCCCACATCAGCATGAAGCAAAAGTCACTTGTTTCAGAATGACTACTGGCCGTCAGGTGTCAGGGCATGGAAATCGTTGCATAAAAAGACTCTTCATCTCCTTTCGCACTTGGGCAACATTTCCAAACCTGCCGTTTCCCTGCAACTTTCCCATCCCTTTGCAATGGAAGTGCCCTCATAGCTGTGAGATCCAGGGCCACCACACCAGTGCGGTCCCTTCATTAACGCACACCAAAAGGTTTCCATGCCCCATTCCTCCTTTTTTTGCCCCTGCATTCCTCGTGTGCTTTATTTCATCCACGTCAGGGGAAGGACGTGCCTGGGTTGATGAGTCCTCCCTCGTCAGAGCACAGGGATCGCAGCTACGCGCTTTCCAGCTTGGGGCTGGTTTGAGTCCAGCTAGGTCAGAGCATGCAGAACTGCGCCGAGGTCTCCATCCTTGATTTCAGGCATCATCACAGTCATGCTTTTCTGTAGAAAGTGCATCTGGCAGACGACATCGCCATTCATAGTTCTCCCCCAGTGTCAGACTACTCCAGATAACTCTGTGTCTGAACTGAAGTTGAGATTACCATCCTTTTCACACAAGATTCAAAGAGGAACAACCTATTTTAGGAAGACCCAGGAGAGGACGGAAACTGCAACATGTTAAAAAGATATTTGCTTTATCATGAAATGCCGTCTTTCTGATTTCTCCTTCTTCAATAGCCAGTGTGAAAGCAGTAGCCAAAGCTAAAGAGATTTTTCAGTCAGGCTGCAAACTACTTAGGCTTTTGGGAAAATCGCCTGGAACTCCAGCAGTAAAGAAATGAGCAGTCCAGTGTGCTGGAGTGGTGTGATATTTATGATATTTAATGAAGGGCTCAACATCTCGGAGTCTGGTGTCTGACGCAGACGGTGGGCATTTGGGGTGCAGGAGGAGAAGGCAATGGGGGGGGTCAGTCAGTGCTTAGTGGCAACTTACCTTAACTCTAAAGCATGATCGGGCTTTTTCCAGGTTTGGATGGCCCCAAACAGATTCCCAAAGCCTGTACCCCTAAATTGTCCCTGTTCCCATTGTCCTGTGAAAAGGGAATCAGATTGATTTACAGCCTAAGCATCAAATTGCTCTTATTAAGCACTAACAGAACAAATCTTCAGCCTCCAGATGTCTACCAAGTCATTAAAATTGTGTTGTCGTTAATTAATAATCACCTCTATATCAGTGAAAATCTTTCCCAGAGGCAAAAGGTGTCTTACCTAGGCAAGTTTAAGTTTCTCTGGTGAAATACTGAAAGAGCTGATGTCTCCAACGCAGTCACCGCTCGCACAGAGATCTGCTGACATACGGAAAGTGCCAGTAATTAGCATCATCAAGGCGGCTGTGAACATTTGCCACATCACTCGGCTTTCTAAAGGGCTCTGAAACTCCCAGAGCCAGGAGCCTGCAGAGCGATGGCTGGTTCCTCCCCGCAGCAGGCATGTGTATGTCTTACTGACCTAGCTAAATGACCCTTTCCAAAATACGGCTGGCTCCCTAGTATAGCTAGAATTCAAATTGTCACTTACTTAGCCCAGACCTCTAGTGACTTTAAAGGGAGCAAACAAATCACTTTACGCCACATTAGAAGTGAGACGACAGGTTACAGCTACCCTCGCCCAGGCCCAAATCCCGAAGTGCAGCCCTCCTCCCCTTGCTGACCTCCTTCCCTCTCCCAAAACGCCCTGCAACTCTTTATCTCTTTGTCTCCAGCCTTCACCCCATCCCCGTCCCCATCATGCAAGTTTTTAGGGGTTTTCCTCCTCTTTCAGACTCTGTCACTCCCTTGTGTGTTTTTTCACACTGAGGTCTCTCAGCTCTTGTAGTTTTCTAACTTTCCGCCTACCACTCCCCCCTCATCCTCCTCTGCTTTATGTTCCTCTGAATTTACAGCTTCTTACCTTTTCTCCAGCCCTTCTTTCTTTGAACTCTGGTGTCCAAGTGGGACCTCTCCCCTCAGGACCCAAGGGTGCTCTTGGCTGCTGCACCAGACAAACCCATCCTTGACCCTGCCACCTTCCCTTAATCACTCCCCACACTTTCACCCCAGCACACCCGTAGTACAGACCCCAGTCCCTTTCCTCCTGACCCATCCTCAGCCTCTAAGAACAGGCTCTCATGCTCCACACCATGAACCTGGTCTTCCTAAAGCCTCCCCATCCCCATAGTCCTGCCTGGGCTAATTCTGCAAGCCTGACCACTCATGAGAGTTAACGTGTAACCTCGCTCTCCAGACCTGATGGGGATCGCTTTGTGGGGGTCTTCTTCACCCCCACTTCTCTGTCAATGCATCCAGGGGCTCCTCTGAGGAGTCCTCCCCTTCCCTTGCCCTCCTCTGGGTATCTCCCCTGTCCACACCCGGCCTTTATACATGCGTGTTCTTGTTGCCGTCTCCTTCATCATTTCCACTGCCCCCCTCCCAGTTCCTTGTCTAACCTACCCTGGAACAGCTTCTTGAGACTTTAAGTTGTCAGTCCCCCAATGTGTTAGCTCGGTTTGGGCTCTAGCTTCCCGGAAGGCTTTAACAAACCAAGCAGGGAAGAAGAGCGAGGAGGTGACCTTGTGTGATGTGTAACGCACTGATGGCACTTCCCTGAAGCCCTCAGCACTGAGTGGCCTGAAGATCTTCCCCTGCACAAACTGGGGGAGCAGAGTCACCGTGGCCTGTCCCACCAAGCAGTGCCAGCCATCCCCGGGGACGCTCACCCACAGCCTCGCAGCCGAGGAGGTCTGCTTTGTCCTTTTGTGGGGCTGCGTGCTGTGGATCCAACCTTTCCCTGCAGCACAGAGGTCCCTATGGTGCAGGGAGGTCTCCGGGTCAGCCACCCTCCAGCCACCCTTCCCAGAGGACAGAAGGCTTCATCCAGCTCCTCACAGTGTCAATACATTCAATGAGGAGCCCGGTCCTGCCTCTAATTATCATGCCTGGCCCCTACCAAATACCGGGTGTCTTCTTGGCCTCCGTGTATCAGAGCTGCAGTCTGACCTCCTCTTAGGAGTCTGGTGAGGAAACCTTTCCCACACCAGAACTCTGGCTCTTCTGTCAGCACATCTGGAGCAGCAGCAGCCTCCTCGATCCTACACTAACCTCAGTCTGACCTTGCAACTGGAAATCTTCCTGTTCTTGAGAGTAAAGGGCAGAAAAGAAAAGAATAGGGAACAGGAAAAAAAAGAAAAAAAGGAGAAGGAATAACAAAACCGAGTAGCAAAAAGCAGAAGGAATAGCAAAAAAAGTTACCCAAAAAAGCAGAAGGAATGGCAGAATGGAGTAATACCAGAATGTGCACCATAACTAAAGCAAACTATAGAAACCGTTCACAGTGTAGGAGATTGCAGGTGGTGCAACGGGTCGCCCAGTCTTGGAGGCCCTTGGCCCTCCATCCTTGAAAGTCTTCAAGACCAGGTGGGACAAAGCCCTGAGCAACCTGGCCTGGCCTGGTTGGAGCAGGCGGTTGGACTAGAGATCTCCTGAGGTCCCCTCCAACCTCAATTATTCTGTGATCCTACAATTTGACTGTTCCTAATATGCTGCTAAGCAGCTCTTGGGAGACAGGCAGGCTTTTCTGTGCATGGGGTAGGCGAGGAAGACAGGGAAGGCTCTCAGGAGGGGCCGATGGATGAAGTACACTTCTCACACACCTTCACGGTTCTTAGAGCACGGTGCAAAAGAGAACTGCCACCTCTGCAGCACCGTGGCTTTGTCTGAAATGCAAGTCTGCACATTCTGGGTGGGAGAAGATACCAAGGACCCACAATGAAAGTGCAAACTGCTGGGTTTGACAACAGAAAAACCTGGGACACACCAGGGTGGAAGAGCTGCAAGCAAAAAAGAAAGCCAAGAAGACCTGGCATCGCGGCTGGAGGAAGCAGGCACAGCTGCAACGCTGAGTACTGCAAAACCTCCAGGTGGGTCTGTATGGGTCTGTAACAGGTCTGTAACCCCAGTGCCAGGTGGACAAAGGCTTTGCCATTACATTCAGCCCATCTCCAAGCCTTTG
>NW_009596301.1:26146-28081 GCF_000690535.1 Cariama cristata
TTTCCCTACGCGACGTAAAACAGTGAAGAAGGGAGAACAAGAGCACGGTGGATAGCAGTTTGCAGTGGCTGGGTGCAGTGACACTAAACTAAAACTCACAAGTACAAAACCAAAAGGATGCAGCCCGAGCAGAACCTGCCATGCCACAGTCTCCAAAGAGCCCATCATTCACCTGCCTCCCGTGAGAGCAGACTCCAGTGTGCTGACCATTTTATTTGTGATGCATTCCTGGAGAGTAATAATGAGTTTATTGACGTGGTAGCATTTCTTTCATTCTGAACCATTTATTTAAAGGGTTCGAGGTGGCAGAATGTGTAATCGGTGCTCTCCAGCAGCCTTCCCGCAGTGGCTGCTCACCTCTGCACCCTTCCAGCTCTCCCAGCGCAGCGCCAGGATGCCATCTCCCCGTCTCGGCGCTGGCACAGGGCCACGCACAGCCCTTTGCACCCCGACGCTTCTGGATTGTGCTTGCTGGCCCCGTTGCCTGCCCCACGCCAAGGCTCTGGCACTCACCCAGCTGACATTGACCTGGGATCTACTCCCTGTTGATGCGAAAAGGAGAGTCTGGGGAGTCCCGGAGCCTGGGGGTCACTGCCCAACCATCTGTAGGGGTTTATTAAATGTCATCACCCACTGTCGTGCCAGAACTGAAGATGCAGAAGCAGCCTACAAGAAAGCAAAGAGCTGGAGTAACTTTGTGAGTGATGCTTGCACCGAGGCCTTCACTCTGGAAAGGGCCACGGGCCATCCTGACCCACGCGCAGGGGCAGCAGGATCCGAGGGGCTCACGTGGGAGGCAGGGCTGGAAGCAACCCCTCTCCCCCTCCCGCACACCTTCCTCCCCGTCTGCCCCATCCCTCCCCAGCCCCTGATGCTGTGGTGGGATTCCAGCCGTGCCAGACCAGGGAAAGCAAGCCCTACGGCGGGAACGTTTCCTTCCTATCCTGAGCACTCCTAAATACCAGCGTGGGGTGTCCTGCTGGGCAGAAAGTGGGCCGTGGACAGGAGCGACCTCGAGGACCCTCACACAGAGGCACGGACAGGCAGGGAGGTGGTGACCTTCATACCACAGGGGTCCTGTGGGAACAGGAGGATGTGGAGGGACAGATGTACATCCCATGTGTGGAGAGCAGTGTTTATGGGATCTCTTGGTTACTATAATTTTTTTATGACTGCCACTTGGGAAATTAATCCTTAATTCTGAGGAAGTCCATTTACCCAGTATTGGATTTCCCACGAGAAGCTAAAGCTTAATATTAGAGTTACTACCAGATGTCAGCTGTGATCACATGGAAGAAAATCACCTTTCTGGGTGCCAGATGAATGTCAAAGTTATTCCAGGGCCACTGCAGCATCTCTGCATCCACTGCGTACATGGCCCTGCTGTTCCGAGGAAGGGCTGGCAGAGAGCTCTGCCCCTCCTGGTCCCCCTCCCCATGGACATGGGGGCTGCAGGGCTGACGATGCTGCGGGGATGGCCCCCACGGCTCTGCTGGGGGGGTGCCCGTGGCCAAGATCCCCCCAGCCATAGCTTTGGGAACCCCAATTCTGCAGAAGGCAGGGCGATGCCTCTACTTCCAGGACAGCGCAGGGACAAAATTTGCCCTTGAGCGCAGGAAAAAAAATCTCTTTTGGTGCACATGTTGGTCCAGCACAACTAGAAGTCAGCGCAGAACACGTTGGGGTGTGATCTCCATTTTTACATAAGTGAGCAGCGATGTGCTTGGAGGCTTGTCAGCATTGCAGGTGGGGATTTTTCGCTTGCCATCAGGTGAAAAGAGCTGCCTCCACCAGTGGCATTTCTCAGAGTGCGGTAACTAGCCGAGCACACCAGAGTTTTTACTGGGGAACCTACCTGTCCCGCTGCTGGTGTGCGGCCGAGGTTGCCCCATTTGCACTTGCCCCCCCCATGATGCTGTCAGGCTACCACTCTTT
>NW_009596301.1:28098-28460 GCF_000690535.1 Cariama cristata
CGCTTGGGACCCCACTTGGCGGGCCCATCCAGCCGCCCTGTCCTCACCCACCTAGAGAGCACACAGGTCTATGGAAGCTCCAAAACCGGCCATCGAAAAGGAGTTGGGGCAGAAAAAATGGCTCAAAATTGAGGCAGGCTGTCACCCAGCCACGCAGGACGGTGTGAAAGCCGTGGTGACGCAGGTGGTTTTGTCAGCAGGAGGATCCGGGGGCACCGCTTGAGCACCTGCACATCGGAGAGGGGCTGGATGGGACCGTACGTGGGGGTACCCGCACCGGAGGGGCCGGAGGCGGGGGTGCGGAGGGGCACAGCACCTTCCCGGCGGGGCTGCCGGCCGGGCTGCAGCGGGTGCGAGGTGGA
>NW_009596302.1:0-2893 GCF_000690535.1 Cariama cristata
TATCCTCCCCATCTACAGGGTCTTGCTGACGACACATCTGCAGTTTTGTGTTCAGTTCTGGGCTCCCCAGTTCAAGAAAGACAAAGAACTACTGTAGAGACTCCACCAGAGGGCAATGAAAATGTTAAGGGGACAGGATCATTTCCGTTGTGAGGGAAGACTGAGAGAGGTGGGTCTGTTCAGCCTGGAGATGAGAAGACTGAGACGAGATCTTATCAATGCTTATAAATACCTTAAGGGTGTGTGTCAAGAGGATGGGGCCAGACTCTTTTCAGTAGTGCCCAGCAATAGATTAAGGGACAATAGGCTCAAACTGAAACTCAGGAAGTTCCACCTGAATATGAGGAAGAACTTCTATACTTGAGAGTGGTGGAGCACTGGAACAGGCTGCCCAGAGAGGTTGTGAAGTCTCCTTCTCTGGAGACTTTCAAAACCCACCTGGACGCATTCCTGTGGAACCTGCTGTAGGTGAACCTGCTTTGGCAGGGGTGTTGGACTAGATGATGTCCAGAGGTCCCTTCGAACGTCAATGATTCCGTGATTCTGTGATTAAATGCTGCATGTCAGTCAGTCTGGCTGCAATCCAAGTCCATTTCAGTCTCTTCCTCTTTACATTATATGTGGCTTAAAAACATAGTGAATTTTTTCTCCTTTCTTCTCAGTTCCCTCAAGAATAAAATTCTAAGGTGTTTTCACTTTTTCTCCATTTTCTCTGTGTAATTCTGGATCCTTTTCAATGAAAGCAGAACTAATCTATGAGCTTGCTTCAGTCTCTTTGCAGTATAGATCATGTTTCTCTAAACCTATAGACCTAGCAGGCTTAGAAGGTAAGTTATAAGCCAAATTTTCTTCTTCTGGAATTAACAACTTAGTGAAAGCAAAATTTCTGCTCAGAATAAAATTACTACAATAGCTTGATGGTCAGAAAACTTAATCCTGGAAAACTGAGATTCATGAATAATTCACAAGGTCCAATTTAATGTTTATCTCATTATTAAAGATAGAAGGTGTCCATATACCATCCATTCTTTTTAATAGCAATTTTCTAGTACTTGTAGAAAAAATACCATGATGTTACATATGTGATGTATTTTTGTTTTGTTCTGATTTGAATTTTGACACTGAGTCTCAAGCTATTGTAGACATCCATCTTAAAAACTATTTTCTTCTAGAATGTCTAAGTTGGATGTTTATCAAAATGTATGAAAAATATTACAAAACCAAAAGAAATAATAAGATTTTTATAACCTCATTACCTGTGAATCTTTTGGAAAGTAGCACAATATTAAATCAGGTGACCTATAGGAGTTTTTGAGCATTCAAAACTCACAGGTTTAAGTTTTTAAATTGGTGCAAATTACATTAGAAATGTCAAGACAAGAAGGTGCAGATACTAAGTAATGTTGTGTCCTCAATAGATTCAAAGCAGAACAAGAGCAACTCAGTCCTACTAGGTACTAGTTTTCCCATGCTTAAACATAAAGATACGCCCTAATCATCAAGTTTACAAAATCTAGAGTATTGTCAAGATAATGTGAAAATCATCTTCACTTAAACCTTGAAGGGCACTCTTATACTTGTTGACAAGTGTCTTGTGTTAGTAGTGTTATTGCATTGTGTAAAAATATTGGAAAACAATTTCAATTAAATCACAAAAAAGGTGAAGAAGCCAAAAAAAATAGCAAAGACAACAGTCACCACTGAAAATAAAATAAAATTAACTTATTAAAGCATGACAAAAAACAGCTTTGGAGGAAATGGTATGATAGAAAGTTTTCATCTTAAACAAAACAGATTAGTAAGGTAACGGTGGAAAAAAAGGAAAACGTAGTAGTTCACTCTCCTTTTTCTTCCTTATTATCAGATGCAATTATTAATTATGACATATTTAAATGATCCTCCCCCAAGAAACTTTGCTTATTCCTTATTTTGTAATACTGTATCATTTTTATGTATCCAAATCTTATGTTACTCATTCTGTTTGGATTCCCATGATACACAGTACACAGATGCTGTATTGTTATTGCGTTTCTAATTACACAATTCTAGCACAATTGCAGTATGTCTAATTTGTTGAATGAAGAAATAAAAAGAGAAGCTTTAGTTGTGTAGATACATTTACCCTATAGCTTTACAGTATTATGAAGTAGTAGAGATCTTTTTTCTTAAGCATCTCTCATTTATGTAGTGCTCATCACTGAGTAATCTTTTGCAAACTCTGAATAATGAGTCACAAAACCCATGCTAAACCAGATTAGAACTAGGGACAAACCGTAATCATTTGAGAGGTTTCACCTGTTGAGTTAAGTTCATAACCTGATCACCCTTAGGAAAATGCCAAAAGTATTCCTATAGAAGAAAGTTTTCAAATAATTAACAACTTAAATTTATCTTTTGGTAAGTTGTTCCAAATCCAAACCTAAAATCAGACTTGACCATTTTCAGCCTTGCAAGAATATCCGTCTGTACAGAACTTTTTCTTCTGGAAGCAATATAGAACACTGGAGCCTTCTAAAACTGAGTTGTGAGTTGTAGCAGTCGAATCCAAGCTTAGTAGAGATCTGTGAGAATCGATCTAAAGTTGGCCCGAAAGGACAGTAATGTCTCAACATCGTCAATAGATTCTTGGAGATGATACAAGGATGCCAACACCCGAAGAGGGAGGACTGCATGGTACGGAGAGCAGTGTACTGTTCTCCGCTACCTGGGACTGAAAGTAATGGCCGAGATGAAACCACACATAGTTGCTGTCAAATAAGATGGATCACACCTGCTGCCATAGCAACTGGCAAGAAGACTTGGACCTTAGGTGAATTTTCCTAATTATGATAGGAAAAACACACCTCCTAGCCGCAGGCTACCTGCCTCCCAGGCAAAACACGCCTAGGCCACT
>NW_009596302.1:2916-11220 GCF_000690535.1 Cariama cristata
CAGAAGTCTTGTTCGGGGAGGCGGAAAGAAGGTGGAGGTTGGCAGTGGTCCATGGGACAGAGGAGGGGGCAAGGTGTGTTGCTCAGCATAAAAGATGCTCCTTAACAGTGAAAGTTTGGACGCTTTCCCCACCGGAGATCACGACGATCGGAAGGACCGATGGGACGCCGCCGGACCTGGGACCATAGGGACGCCTTGGACCCGTGGTGGTAGCTATAATTCTCTCTCTCTCTCCTTTTACTTTACCTTTTCTTTCCCTCTTCACTCTTTTCACCTATCACACGCCGCTTTACGGGCAACATAATAAAGTTATACTGATTGATTGAAACAAAACCCCTTTGGTGTTTTAGCCTTTGTTTTTTGCACTTCAGGACCGGAGTTTAACGAACCATCACGAGTCCATTGAGTGGACCGTGACAAGGTCCCACTCTGTCTATGGTCTGCCATACTGTTCTCAGCTATTACTCACCCATTCATTCACCCCTCCTACTAGATTAGCATAGACACTAATGCTTATATTTTTGTTTTGTCTGTGTCATCTTCTCCCTGAGGCAGATTAAAGTGCTAATCCCCAAAGATACTGTCATTCCAAAACAATTTGGCTTCTCCTGTGTTAAATCTTGCTCATCAATTAATAATGCCCTATATACACTCTCACGTATATACTCCACTAGAGTATTAATGACAATTTCTATGCAACTGTGCATTGAAAAACTAGGCACTGAGTTTTAACCCCTTTTTTGCCACATGGATGTAAATGTTTTTATTTAAATTCGATTTCCTTTATTCTTAATGACTTACTGTCTTTCATCTCCCACTTGGGTATTTTATAGATCCAAATCTGCTTTTTAGCTTTCCTCCCTTGATTTCTTAATGGCTTCTGGCTTTAGTCTATCCTATCTATGTTTTAGTCTGAGTATAGTTTGCTTCTTGTTTTAGGCTGTCCTTTATCTTCCCAGTCTGAAAAAACCCACAGCTTTAGAAACTACTTGCAGATGTGCTGTGATCTTGGTGATCTGCTGACCTAGCTGCAATTGACATGTTCTATTCTTAGATTCCTTCTTCTGCCCTTCATGCTTCTACATCCAGGCATCCCCATTCTTTCTCTGTTAATACTAATTTCAAAATGCATAGCTTTGCATCGGTCTATATTCATGTCACTTACTGTAGCATCTAAACCAGATTTTTTAGACACCAAAAAAATTATCAATACTCCAGAGTGAAGAATCATAGGTTGAAAATTCAGGTGGGAAAGGACCTTCAGTGGCTGCCTAGTCCAGCCCTTCCTCCGTGCCTGCCCACCCTGTCTTTCCTAAAGACTATGTATGTCTTGTAGCAGCACTCCAGGCATAAAAGTTATTCTACCATGTCTCTGTAAATCCAGTAAGGCCATAGCTCTGCAGCTATGCATGCATTTCTAATTCCTCCTGCTGGTAGCCCACATTGTGTGCATTTGTGTACAGATGTTTGAGGTAAGCCTCAAGCTGTGCTGCTTTTACAGAGACAGTATGAGACCCTGCTCTGTCTTGCTGTCCATCAGATGCATCTCCTGTACTTGTGCCCTCAATTCTCTTCAGCTTATGGTAATCCTACCTGGGCATACCTAGTTTAAAACCCTTCTCACCAGGATGGCATGTCTGTTTGCAAAGACATTCTTGCCTGGCTTGGTCCAATATACCCTGTACCTGGTCAGTAGTCCTCACTCTTCAAAGCATATCTTGAAGTCATAGAAGCACAAGTTCCCCCTTTGACATGAGCCATGCATGCAGGTGTTGACCTGCTGGATAGGTTTGTTTTTCCTTGAATCTTTCCTCTTTTCTGGCAGGATTCAGAAGACAACCACCTGGGCCCCCATGTCTTTCACTCTCATCCCCAGAGCTCTGTAGTCCCTCCTGATATGCTTTGGGTTATTCCTAGCAATGTTATTGGTGTCCATGTGGAAAAGCAGTAGGGAGTAACAGTCCAAGGAGCAGATAAACCCTGGCAGACCCTCTACCACAGGCCTGGATCCTGACCCCTGGGCAAGCAACAAACTTCCTGAGACACCCATCTGTGTTGACAGATTGATGCCCGAGTCTCTTGCAAGAGGAAGTCTCCTGTGACTTCTTGCCTTTGTGTGGACACAAGGTTTGGGCTCAGCTGGCTCTGATGGGGCCCCTTACAGGTCATGTTTATCCTTACCTGTGCTTGGTGTACTGTACCTTTGCTGAAGTTGCAGCTCTGCAGGTGCAGCAGGAACCTCTCCCCTGTTGCTAGTAGTCACAAGCTTCCAGCCTTTTCCATGCAAAGACCCACCCTCCTCTGTCTGTGTGACCAGAGTGTCCAGCTGTACTTCTTTCCTTTTATGAATCAGGCTCTTGTCTCAATTTTCCAGTAACAACCTGTCAATTTCCTTTTCATTTTCCCTGGCAGTGCACAACCTGCTCACCTCTCCCTGCAACTCCTTGCCTAGTGACTCTGTGCCATCCACAGCTCCTGTAGGTGAGACCCCCACTGCTACAGGCCTAGGGAGAGCTCAGGCTCTTGCTGCAGATCCCTCACCAAGATAGCAGCATTGTCCCTTGGAGCTGTTCTGCTCTCTCCTGCCCTCTGCTCTGCTGTCAGTGTCAACGCTTGGTGCTTGTAGGAGTGCTTCAACCCCTGTAACATTTGAGGTCTGTGAGAACGTAACCCCCAAAACAGTAAATGAGAGGAGACACTAAATTTAAGTGGTGCTGAGTGCTTTTGGTAAGTGTCAGACTTTGGACTTTCAGCTTTTCTGTTTTACAGATGAAGATGACGTTCTTGCATCTTGAGTTACTACAGAGAGGCACCCTTGTTTTGTGAAAGCTGCAGTACAATATTAATTAGCCAAAGTCCAGACTGATAGTCAATGTCAACAGTTCAAAATGTTTTCCAAATATAGCTTCAAACAAGACTGTAGTTAGCAGCCAAAAAGTTAAGGTGACAATAATAATGGAGTACGTCCTGTAGAAGAGATATAGGAAGAGTGCCCTTAAGGCAATATAAACTCTGGAGGTGGGTTGTGCTGTTTTGTACTACCTATGATGTCTGAATAGTTTTCATGGTTGATTAATAGGTAAGGGTATCCCTCACATTTCTGCAGAAAGGAAAAGGAACTAGAAGAGTCTGAGAGTTAGAGGTGAAAGTAGGACAGTTTACTCCTCAGTTGTAGATGGGAGATACAGTTCATTATAAGTCTGGAGGCTTTTACACCACGTTTCTGAAGACCGTGTATGCTTTTAAAGAGATAGGTAGACTGAAGAATATTGCCATACCTATCTTTTCAAGGCACATTCTCTCTTCTTGTCAGAACAAGTTGTTGGTTATTCTTTTGGTGATGGTGGTGGTTTGTTCTTTTTGGGAGGGGGGAGGGAGAGTTGGGGAGGTTCTGAGTTGAAACTGAATCAGCTGTGCTGCATGTAGAAGTTATTTTTCCACAAAATTTATCTCATGCTAATACAGTTCATATGAGCATCAATAGAAAGTTGGATACATATTTTGGTAATAGTGGTATACTGTTGCTGTTGAAACCAAATAATGAGTGTGCTTGTTTTTCTATGTGGGCTTACATGCACACTGAAGATAATAACCTGGTGGTCTATATACTACAGCTGCTATCTTTTGATTAAAAGAGAGATTGCAAATATTACTAGGCCATCTACTATTGCAGTAGATTGTCTGCTGTGTGGAAAGAAAACTGCTCTGCTCTGAAAACTGAACGGAAAGCATTCAGAATGTTTTTTGAGTTTTGTAGGTGGGGTTATTATTCTGAGTAGTAGTATCCAAGTTGTGGCCATGGTAGAGTGGTCTGTAACTGTTTATAGAACCATTTTGAATTTAAAAAAATTGGAAACAAAGGTATATAATGTACTCTAAAAGTGTGTGGGTGGGTTGCCTCAGATGTTTGGAAGACCTTAGTCTAAATAACAACAGCTTAGACAGGAAGTTATTTTCTGGAAGTTATTCCCTGAAGTTGGTGAAAAAGAAAAAAATGGTCATCTGTGGTTTTCTCATTCTGCTTTGATCAGCTATCAATCTAAAAATTTAATTGACCAAAAATAACTGAGTAAAATAACTTCTTCAGTTGTTCACTAAAATCTGAAGTAAGATATTTTTCCATGTCAAAACATGTTGATCTAAAAATATACTTTAAACCCAAGATTTTGATGTCCTGTGTGCAGTATATACATTGAAATAGAGATCCTAGTTTAGTTATACAGATTCAGGAAGTTCAGGCCTCTAAGTTTTCACCAATTACTTAGATTCCACTTGTTATATATAAATCTTAGCTTTAAAAATTTTTAGGTTTGTGAAATTTCAATATTATCTGTCGTAGACACCTCAGTATGAAGTTAAAAGATTGGTGATTTTTTCCCATTCTCCTCCCTCATTTTCATTCCTGTTCTCTCTGATTTCACATTTCCAGGGAATAGAATAAATTCTAGGTTCATACAAAAAATCAATAATTTTGTGGATGAGCTAATGGGAAGAGATATCTAGATATCTAGAGACCTGGTTTGATAGGATGGCAGAACGACAAGATTTGCTTCCAAAACTAAACCATAGAATCATAGAATCACAGAAGAATTGGGTTGGAAGGGACCTTTGAAGATCATCTAGTTCCATCCCTCTGCAGGGACATCTTTCACTAGATCAGGTTGCTGAAAGTCTCACGGAATCTGACCTTGAACTGTTCCAATGATGGAGCTCCACAGCTTCTCAGGACAACATGTTCCAGTCTTTCACCACGCTCACAGTGAAGAATTTCTTCCTTATTTCTTCCTTAAACTTACCCTTTTCAGTTTAAACTAGTTGCCCCTTGTCCATCACTACAGATCCTGGTAAAAAGTCTTTCTCAGCCTTTCTTATAAACCCTCTTTATATATTGCAAGGCCACAATAAGGTCTCCCCAGAGCCTTCTCTTCTCCAGGCTGAACAACCTAAATACTTTGTGTGACTGGGTCATGTGGGTTAGAGATCCTTTCAAAGTTGGTTCCATGTTGGAAATGTTTCTCTCCATCACTCTTCTATTGGTTGTGCTTCATGTTGGCACTACCATTTAGGAATAAAATAGGTGACAACTTATTTCAGAAGTGTACTTTCCTTCTTTAAGTATTGCTACCAGTGTAAATGTTCTTCTAAAAAGAGACTGAGGTTATGCTATTGGCACATTAGCTCTGCAACTTTAGTAAGTGCATAGGATTCTTAAGAATTTTAAGTTTCTGTTTGACTTTTGGTACTCAAATTTTGCAGCAAATAGAAATGAATAGCAAAGCTAAAATTCCGATTTGTAAAAAAGTTCAAGTCTGCTATGTCAACATATGCTTGTGGATATTCTCAAGATAATTTTTTCCTTACTCTTTTATATAAGTATTCTTTGACTACTTAATCTTATTAAAAAAGCAGCAAACTTTAACTCCCAGGTTTCTCCAGTATGTCAACAGGTATTTTCCAAACACCATGTATTCACACAGAGATGCTTGCTTTATATCACTAACTAGCATTTTATTTTTTGTGGTGATAATAGTTACATGAAGAATTAATCTAGCTAGCTCTTCATGGTATTTGTTTCCTCTTTACTGTTTCATGGTGGTTCTAAGTGCTCATGCTCAGGAATATAGTTTAAATTATTTTCTGACTCTACTTCTGTCAATCTCTTCTACATTAATTGTTTTTATCTATTTGGCATTTCCATCAAAAGAAGCCAGATCAATCCCTGAAACGTATTGTATCACTTTTGATTGATTTCTCTAGATCAGCCGTGCTATCCAACCACCAAGCATGGAAGTGAAACTTACCAGTGTCTTGCACAGTTCAGCATCTTTTCTTCATTAGGAATGTATTAGTTTCTTTAGTGACATCCTGCATAATATAAATGCTAGTCTACTGACATTTTTAACTACTTGGTAATAAAATAATTTAAGAATTTAGGAAGTGTGTTGTGGAGATGCAGTAACATCATGCACAAAGAATATTCAAGTAGGGTGTTTTTTTCTTTCTTTTCTTTTCTTTTTCTTTTTCTTTTTTTTTTTTTTTTTTTTTTTTTTTTTTTTGTTTTTTTTTTTTCTTTTTTTTTTTTTTTTTTTTTTTTTTTTTTTTTTTTTTTTTTGGTAGGTTATCTTCCTCAATGCACTCCTGACCCTTGTTTATTTGGATTGTAATTTACTTGATGTAGGAACTTTTCTCTTCTGTATAATCCAGGGTGTATATACAATGTAGTCCAGTCTTTAGTTATAACAACCTACAACTACTATAATTCAGTTACAAACAATAACAAAAATAACATAACTGTAAAACTGTGCATGATATAAATACGGACATTTGATCCAGCATAAGAAGACACTGCTGTTTGTGTTGTTACACACAAAATCAAAAGTATTTAAAAGAACCATCTTCAAACAGAGGTTTTGGTCACATAATTCCCCTTCAATTTTTCAGTTGTTAAAGTTGAAGTGGATGGAGCACTTCACTGGTAAGTGGTAACTGGTTGAATATTGGCTCTCATACTTGATAAGTAGATCTGTTCAGGTCTGAACTTCCACAATTCTGAGACATTTTTGCATGGCTTGTCTCATGTTATATATTTTAAATCCAAAATTGTGGATTGTGTCTTAGATATTTTTGTAGACCATGTTTGTGAAACTGTTACTTTCTTTGACACATTTTTGGAGGAGGACAGGGTGGAAAAGTTGTGAGTCATACTACAGGAAAATCTAGTTACAAAGACTTAGAAAGTGTTCTGAGTAGGAAATTGTGCTTTGTGTACATTCTAGCTCCTATCAGTTAAGTACTGCATAGAAAATAAAGAAGTAACTTCTATATTTTTGCTGACTCAGCATACACCCTGCAATGCTGACACAGCTCCAGAATGAGCTCCCAAATGTCTGGTAACTTTCTCCCTTAATAAAGAGAATTTCAAGTGAAAATGAAGTTCTTATAATCCTGTGTTCAAAGTGCAACTCATTAAATAGGTTCAACTGTCTGACAAGATTCTTCTAGTAGTTCCACCTCAGCAAAGACACACTGCATAATACATCAACGATTACTTCTTTAACCATAGACCATCATCTAAGATAGAAGTCTTGGCATTTGGGAAAGATATATAAATGGATCAAAATCCTCAGCTGGATCATCGGTCACAGGAATGTCAGTTTGACAGTTGTTATTCATGCATTGGTTGCAGTCAGTTTCTGAATCAAAGGTCATTTTATGCTTGACCTGCATGTCCCTTTCCCTTTAATAACACAAAGGCACAATTTCTTTTACACCACACTTTCTAATTTCCTATTTGGAAGCTTAGGCTATGTGAAAAAGGCAGCCTTTGATAAATTGTTCAGTCCTGTGTTCTTCTCTCAGATGACCTTTAATTATTTCTTGACTTTTCTTCTGTGAATTAGATTCTCCTAAGAAAGGGGGTCTTTTTAACTCTTTTTATGGGTTACTATTTTCAGGAGCTGAACCATCACTTTTGAGCCTTTTTTGGTTTCTCTTCTCTGAAAAAAGGGTATTAAACCCCTTTCAAATATTTTAATGCCCTTAAATGTGTGTAAGAGGGGAGAGTTTATAGAACTAAAAGTGACAATCAAAACTTATTCAACATAAATGTGAGGTCCAATGCATGAAACAAAATCTGTCAGAAATAAAAGTGTGAATACATATTTCTATTACCAAAAGCCCAGAGTCAGTATATGACTCTCTAACATTTGCAGTGAGCATAAATTTACATAGACCTATTTAACAAAAAATCTGAAAATTTACATTAACTATGGACAGAAACCTTAATGCTGACTAGCTGCCAATACTTGTGAAACTGATTTTGTTCCTTTTGCCTTAAATGAAATGCCAGAAGCTAGTGAACTGAAGTTTTATATCCCTGTATATTGACTTCATGCTCCACTTACCATGCTTGAGACAATACTTCAGGGATTTATTTTTGGTTTTGGAAAGATCACCAGACATTTTCCTCTCACTAGTTTCCCATCTCAGATTAGACAATTGATGGTGACCAATAAAGTTGCAGAATGTTCCTCAAAGCATGATAATAAAGCAACTCAGCACTTCCTCTGAAATTGCTTTAAAAACACTAAATCCTGGAATTTGTCTGTTGTTGAACACTCACATTTCATTGACACAAAGGCAGGAAAAATGGCTGACTCATCATAACCTTATTTTAGTTTAGTACATGTGCACTTTTGCTGAGTTAGAGTTGTTTTGGCACTGAGATAAGGTCAAGAAAATATCTGAGCCATAAATCTATTTGCTAGCTAAAAATTATCTACTTTGCCTAATCTCCCTATCAAA
>NW_009596302.1:11250-18838 GCF_000690535.1 Cariama cristata
AGTTAATTTATGACGTTAGAATCATAGAATGATAGAATCATGGAATAGTTTGGGTTGGTCATCCAGTCCAACTCCCCTGTTATAAGCAGGGACATCTTCAACTAGATTAGATTGCTCAAAGCCCCACTCAGCCTGACCTTGAATGTTTCCAGGGATGGGGCAACTCCAATATCTCTAGGCAATCTGTTCCAGTGTTTCATCACCCTCATTGTAAAGAATTTCTTCCTTATATCTAATCTAAATCTACCCTCTTTAAGTTTAAAACCATTACCTCCTGTCCTATCACAGCAGACCCTACTAAAAAGACTGTCTCCATCTTTCTTACCAGCATCCTTTAAGTATTGAAAGGCCGCAATAAGGCCTCCCCAGAGCCTTCTCTTTGCCAGGCTGAACAACCCCAATTTACTCAGATTTTCTTCATAGGAGAGCTGTTCCAATCATCTCATCATCTTTGTGACCGTTCTCTAGACTTGCTCCAACAGGTCCACGTCCTTCTTGTGCAGACTACCCCAGAGCTGAAGGCAGTACTGCAGGGGGAATCTCACCAGAGCAGAGTAGAAGCTCAGAATCGCCTCCCTCAACCTGCTGGTCATGCTGCTTTTGATGCAGCCCAGCGTACGATTGGCTTTCTGGGCTGTGAGTGCACTTTGCTGGGTCATGTCCAGCTTTTTATCCACCAGTACCCCCAAGTCCTTCTCTACAGGACTTCCCTCAATCCCTTTATCCTCCAGCCTGTATTAATACCTGTATTGAGTGTTGTCCCAACCCAGGCACAGGACAACTACTTGAGCTTGCCCAGGTCCCTCTGAATGGCATCCCATTCCTCAGGTGGGCAATGAAGGACTTGAGTAACTCACTTCCAAAGTACAACACCAAAACTCTCCCCCGTGATTATTGTAATTAAGAATCTTACAACACAATGTTAAAGGTAGAAGAGCATCTGGTAGAAGAGAAATGAGACAAAAAGAGGAAAATAAATTAAATGACTGACTTCTAATATCCTCTTCAGAGCCCATACTCATCACTATCTGGTAACAAATTAAATTAATTACTCTTATTACAGATAAGGTGTGATTTAGGTCAGCAATCTGAAGCCTCTATAGCTGTCCAGAGATGGTGCAGAAATCAGTCAGATTGAGCATAGGTTTGATTCAATCCACTTGAATAACATGTAGCAAATGAGAAGTCAAAAGGAAGCCAATTGTAAGCTCAGATCACTCTTTACACAAAGAGTGAGAATAATTTGCCACAGAAAAAGGAAACGAATAAAAGAGATGAACTGTGGATAAAACACTGAATTTTTGAGGACTGCAAATTAAATGCAGGAGATATGGAAGAGATAAATGCCTTCAAATATGAAAAATAACAGGTGACCTGATGAACATCACAAACAGAAACTGAATATCCGTTTATTGTTAGGATCATTTGCATGTAGAATTATCATCTGATTCAGACATGAAGCCTCAAGAGTGAGAGAATCATAACAATTCAAAAAGCAGTTATTGTAAAGCTTAGTGAGAATCTGGAGTAGGACAGAAGAACTAAAAAACCAACAGCATTCTGCAAGGAAAGATAGCAATCACAAGTTTGTGTGATACAGCACGAAAAAGACTTCTTCAAGTTAAAAATAATGACATTACCAAAGGAAGAAGAGATTAATTTAATGGATAATGATAGGATGATAAAAGCAAATAGCCATATTCTGGACAGATGATGTTGAAAACATGAATTGCGAAGCAACTTAGAATGAACCAGAATGAATCAAGTGTCGCTAGTGTTCCCACTGAATTCTGAAATTTTAATTTCAGTCTTTTATATAGTAATATTATTGATTGAACATTGTTAAGAAATCCCAAATGAATAATATAAGCAAACCCAATTTTGAAAAAAAGATCTATTCTAGTGCCAGAATGATGATCACAGCAACCTCTTTCCTTAGTATGTGCTATGGAATTCTGGTTTTGATTTTCAGGGTAACATCCAAACAGCCTTAGTCCTGATCAAGTACAAAGTTTTCCTTTGCATCCGGAAGTGGCTCTTCCTCACTGTTTTCTTCAGACCTTTTCAATTTGTTTGTGTTCAGAGGATTTCCAAAATGCTTCAGTAATTTAAGATTTCTCTCTGTGACTACACTAAGAAAAGTGAACAACAGATAGTTTCTTGGTTTTACTGAACTGTGTAGCAGTGAAAGTTGTTCAACCTTAGGCAAATCACTAATACTCTCTTACCCTTCACTCATCTACATGTAAAATTGGCCTAATAAAAAATCCACAAGTAGCAGGTATGAAATTTAAGCTAGACAAATAGCTTATAGCAGTAGCAAACTAAAATTGGCATAATTAATTTAACTGCAGTGAAACTAGTCCTACTGGTACCAGTAAAATGATTCAGTCATGTAAGTTTTATTCTGTTGTTAGTCGTGTAAATGCTCTAACTGAAATAAATGTAACGTCCCTATCTTTCTCCCCAAGGTAGGGCAGTAGCACCGGCAGTAAGTGTACTTTCACTGCTGTTGATAGTAATATAGCACTTAAGCGAAGGGAGAGTAAAATTTAAAAATTCTGGTGAACCTGAAAAATGTTCTTTAGGAGGCTATTGAATTATCATTGAAATAATTATAATCTTAATTTCGGCCTGCAGAAAAGACACACAGGTATGATCAGTGGAAACAGTTTTATGAAAATGATTGGAAAACATAAATGTGATAGCAGTTAGAGGGGAGTTTAAAGAAAATAAAGAAGTAATGTGTTCCTGAAAAAAAGCAAGTGTATGGCGTAGTTTTTTTGTTTAAACAATCAGTTCTGTTTCTATTTCTCTATTCTTATAAACTCAAAGTTCCTTGGAATTTTAAAGTTCTTACTGGCAAAGTGGAAACCATAATTATTATGGAATTTATAAGCACTACTAAACTTAGTAAAGCAAATAATGAGGTGAGCAAGGAAACAGACCAAAACCACCTCATCAGTCAGTAAAATTCTACTTACTTTTCACAAAGTAACAATTCAAAAGTTAGGAGCTTAGTTTTGCTAATTGAGAGCTCACTGAGAGCAACTCCTAAAGAAATTTATATAAGAAAAATCTTGAAATATTTCTGATAGTTATAAAGCAATTAAGTATCTTAGTTAACAATAACTTAATTAGATTATTTATAGGTAAAAAGAGGTACTAACAGAACCAACTGTGATCAAATTTCATCCATGGTTTACTGGATCCGGCTTTTAGGGTAGTTGCGTATTTCTGATATATTTGTCTACATTCTATGAATTCTAAACTATTGTTATAGACTTATATAGATGTATTCCTCTTTTTCTGTTCCCAAGATACAGGTATCAAGTTATGATACAGATATACTACTGTTGACACACCTATGCAGACAAACAACAGCTCTTGTCTATTTCCCCAGGCACTCATACCAAAATGAAAATGACAAATACATAGACAATTAACACAACTGTGGAAGCCTCTAACAGCAATACAGTCATTGAGCCATACAGTCACAGACGTACAGTCTAATTAAAAGAACTCTAACAAAAATCTTATGCACCAAAGTTTGCAATCTCATATAGCTAGAGTTGATAGGTGCAACTCTGGACAAAGCATTAGACACTTGGAGAAAAACCACAACACTGTCTAGTTAGAGAATTTTTAAGTTTTTCTGTCTATATCATACAGCAAATAAGTTCCCATTGATCATCCAAACCATTTTAATTCTGGTATTGAAACACTCCCAAGTTTCAGAAGGTTTAATTCGAATCTGGAATTTTCCGCAGGTGACAATATCTAGCTCTTAGCAACACTGATGCAGTAATGGAGCTGTGTTTCTGTGCTGACAATTAAATTGAACTGAAATAGCATATAGTATTTAGAAATACTAGAATCACAGAATGACAGAATGTTTTGGGTTGGAAGGAACCTTCAAAGATCATCTAGTCCAACCTCCCTTGCCGTGGGCAGGGACATCTTTCACTAGATCAGGTTGCTCAAAGCTCTATTGAAGTTGACTTTGAAAACTTCCAGTACTTTCAAATAGTATATTCTTGATTACATTCTGAATTTTCCATGTTTTCCATCTAAGGCCCAAAATCTATTTTCTCCACCTACATTGGAGTGAGGGAAAGAAAAGAATTCCCATAGTAGAATGTAGGATATTTGTAGCATTGGAAGAATTCTCAGGCTACAAAGAGTAGAAAGGAAGTTCCTAGAAAGAGGAATTGGAAAGGGGCTGAAGTTTGGAAGATATTAGATACTTCAGGGCTTTTCTAATTATATCTAATTATTTATAATTATATCCAATTAAGCTTAATAAAAAAATATTACGGTTGTGATAGCTATTTTTATTGAATATGCAACTTTGTAAAAGATACTTTAAAAAAACCCTATCCACTGAGGCAAAGAACTATACTTCACACTGAACTGTACCAGTAAAATATGCTGACAAAGTAAAGAGGGGAATGGATTTTGGAAGCTATGTTTAACATTGTTCAATTCTGTGTGACTTTATATTTCTAGATAACTCCAAGTATTATAAAGTTTCAAGTAATTCCAAAAATTTCTACATAATTCTAGAAACCTAACTTTGGTTCTTTAGCCTAGTGCTCAGAACAATCATGTTTGATATAGGAAATTCCCCACTCACATCCTTTACCCTAATTGAGCATTGTAGGCACATGGTCTTGGTCTTTTCCAACTATTCCTGATCATACTTAATTACAGTTTTGTGACTAGGCCAAGTCAGATGTACCTGAAACAATTACACCCTTTTTGCCCTGTGCAAAAGGCACTGTTACCTTGGTCCTGGTAACAAGCATGGGCCTTGAAAAAAAAAATCACTAATACTTGAAAGAGTAGTAGTAGCTTTGCTGAGGCTACCTTTGAAAATCCCTTATATTCAGACAGATTATATTTTGTCCTTCCTGTTGCTTCCTACCATGTCCATATAGCAGGATAAATTTCTTAAAGCTCTGTTACCCATCTTCTTGCAAAATAGTCTTATTTCGAATTTTAATGATTTTCTTCAAGCTTGGTCATAAAAGATATATGTAGAACTTACTCAATTGAGTCCAGAAAAGGGAACTTTTTATCATTAAGCTTTTCAGTGACTGCCTATATACATATAAAAGACAAGACTTTGGATCTGGTGGTCAAAGGAAGGAGAATGCCCTTGATTTTTGCAAGGAGCTAGCAAATAGTATTCCAAACAAAGACTTGCTTCCCTTTAGTAAAGCTGAGTGAAGGTATTATGAAGTTGCTTCATTCATTTTGGGGTCACAGAAGTATCAGTAAAATCTTTGTAGATGACCGTGTCATGGATATTTGACAGAAAGCAGTTAATTTATAAACACTTGATCTACTACTGTCAAAGCATCAGTTTAAGTAACAAAGTTTCTCTTGAACTCTCTTTTCTGACAACCAGCTGATGTAGGTAATAAAAATCTGTCAGTGAGTCCACGTCAGTTTAATGATCTTATACAAAGAAAATATTTTCCCTTCTTTAGGTAAGGGAAAATAAATGCAGAAAAATAGAATGGTACAGAAAGAAAAATAGATTTAAAGGAGTAAGAGAAGACCGTCATAAGAATAAATAAGGTTTTGGTGCTGTATCTTTAGGAGGGCTAAATTGACATAAATCTATTCATATGTAGAAGAAAAAGTACAGCATATAAATGATAGGGTGATGATGTGACATTATGCGTCATCATGGAGTTGCAATCAGAGTTGAGGGCCTGGTAGATGCTTAAATAAGCTTTGTAATTTATTATGGTTTTTTACCTGATTCCTGCAGGCTTATTTGGACAATAGCAGTATGTCCCTCTCTTGAATCTCCCAACCTAATAAAGCATCAGAGTATCTTTGACTTGCATTGAAACATTCTTCCTTTGTTCCAAACATTTTGGTTTTTTGAGATTCTGTGGGAAGCATGCTAGATTGCCAGTTGAGATACATAAAGCTTATGGTTGCATCATCATATTGACTCACCTTGGTTTTTTGATTTAAAAAATGACCAGATTTTATATTTATTGGACACCAATTTTTATTATCTTGTAATTCTGAAGTACACCATTTTTTTGTAAATATGTAATTGCTGAATTGTTCATTTGAAATTCTGGAGTGACTCTGAAGAAACTTGTGTTGAAAGCTGTGCTTACTATCGTTTAACTAATAATTACTGTCTTGTTTGTGTAGATTCTTTTCTATATTCCCTGGATTGCATGAAATATACTTTTGGATTTGTTGCAAGTGCATCATCTGATCAACTTCTAAATTTCAGTCAAGTATGCAGAAGTATTTTGTCAGTAATAGTTTTTCCCTGCGGACATGCTTCTTCTTCATTTCACTTTGTTAAAAGTTATCCTTACCTCGTTCTGAAGAAAACTAATAGTATCTGAAAGTGCATGTTAAATGTAGCAAACAGTTTATAGACAGTTCTTGTGTTTTGCAGGAATTAACATTTTTTTGTCCTTTGAGTCTGCTTTCCTTTCCAATACGAGGAAAAAAAGAGAATATGTAGAATGATTCAACATGATTTGCAAGTCTTTTGACAAATTAAAGCACAAAGTGTAGATCACTGCAATATGTCCACTTGAATTAAGTATTCTGGAGATACATATTTGACTAGCAGACATTATTGGTGTTTGGAGCATGTAATTTGAATGCAAAATTAACCTCTCTATGCAAGAAAACTCCGTCTTTTCTAAAAGACATATTTAAGCTTGGTTTTTTGATGCAATTGTTGATAGGATATTTTTTATTCTCTCCCCTGTCTAGTAACATGTACTTTCAGCAGTTAGGTTTTCATTTCTACCATTCTAATTGTCTCCATATTACCGCCTGAATTCCAGTGCCCACATAGACTGAATTTTTTTGCTGATTTACTTGCTGGGATTATCAGAAAAGGGATAATAATGATGGGTGAAAAATTCCAACCCTTAATGTCGTTTATTAGTATTGTGGCCGTGCCTGAAGAATAGTCCTTGGTCTTTAGTATACCACGAAGATGCTGACACAAATATGTTCCCATATAATTTACATGAAGCAAGTATGCAACAAGTAAACAGATGGATTTCTAGAAGCTGGGATTTGAGCAGATAGTCTCTATTTCAGAGGACTTGTTAGCAGTCCGATTATTAGCAGTCAAATGCTGTTGAGATGACATAAGCAGCCATTAGAGAGTAACTTGTGGTGGATGAAAGCACGGATTCTGAAAGCAAGTACAAAATCCGTCTCCAGCAACAGCACAGTCTATTATAGCTTTACAACAGGAACCAGGACTAATCAGCCAGATAGGGAGTCTATGCACACAGCACATTCATCAGGCATTCCCTCAGGTACGTTGTTCCTGGTGTTCCAGGGTATCAAGTGACACGCCAAGCACACAAGGTGCAGTGTCTGCACTTGGTAACACCCACACACTGTGCTATGCATAACAGACCCTGAACTTTGGCTGGTCTCCATTCCTTATTTCTACAGTGAAAGAGTGAAAGTGAGTAGCCAGTTGTTTGGACGTTGGCCCATCCTTTGTCTGAGCCTCCACAGTAACTTCCTGCTACATTGGGAACATTATGCAGATCATAGAATCATAGAATCATAG
>NW_009596303.1:0-5176 GCF_000690535.1 Cariama cristata
AGCCGAGAGCCGAGCTGCAAAGTCTCCAACTTACACGGCACCCCTAAAATAGTCCTGATTTCATCCCTGAAAGGATTTCCTGGCTTTGTGTGTCTTAACTAGCCTTGGCCATTTTTGTAGAATAACCCTATTATTCACAGCTCCGAGGGTACAATCTGCTAAAGTCACTTAATAAAAAAAAAAAGAAAGAAAAAAAAAAAAAGAAAAAGAAAAACCTTCAAAGGGCGTGAGAAATAAAGGCAAACAAACAATTGTCTGTAGCTCTCAGCTCCCCTTGATCGTGGATACCCGCTTCATTAACAGCGAAGCATTATATTCTTAAAACTGGAAGCCTCAAGATGCGTGATAATACTGCAAAATTAATTTGGGGGGGGGGGGGCAAGTGGATCTGAAGGTTAATTACTATTTTTTTTTACGACAAAGTGAGATTTTTAACTCGCACAACTTAACTCATAACTTAACGAGTGGCATGGTTACCCCTCCGAATTTACTGCTTTAATCGACGCGAGCAGGTATTTAAAGACACAGAGGGCTGCGGCCCCAGCGTGTTCAGTAGAGGGAGGGAAAAGAAAAAGAAAGAAGAAAGAAAAAACCCTCTCAGATCGTGATTTTTCAGTTTCAACTTTGGGAGGCTCAGACCTGCGCTGGTGACAGCGCTGCTCCGGACGCGGCACGCTTTAACCTCCCGGCAGCGGCTCTGCTTTCTCGGTTACCTCCTGGTGACCCTTCCGAAGGAGCCCGCCGATTCCCAGCGGTCCGGAGACCACAGGTTGGAAACCACTGGTTTTGCATAAACTTCTGTTATTCGGCGCAGGCTTAGGTGGCGAGGGTTCCTCTTAGCAAATTGTCGAAGGATGATGTGTGCTGCATAAATTAAAACATCATGTCCCCTTGCCATGTGAAAGCATTATTAAAAGAAGCATAATAAGGGATTTCCACCATGTTATCAAGCGTACAAAGAAAACTCCGAATGGGAGGGATGGCTGTCATCGGGGTAGAACAAGCTGGGATTTTGGAGAGGCTTGAGAAGCGCTCTGAATAGCCCGTCAGTTGGACAAGGATCAGCGCTGACAATAGCCGGTCTATATGTGGTATGGCCTGTTAACATACAGCAGCAATCATTAAAGGCCTGATCCTGACAACGGGGCTCTTCAGGGCCCGGAGCGATGTTAGTGGCTTTGGGAGAGCCACCGTGCCTGCTCGCCTGCCCTGGGGGCACCTTCGCCCCACAGAGAGCCAGAAGCCCCCCCCAAAATCACTGGCGGCTCAACCCCGATCCCGTTTCTATCCAGACCTTAGTGCCACACACAGCTACGCCTCGCATCTCCAAAACTATTGAGAGACCGACATGCCATTACGGTTGATGGAGATCAACGCCCAGATGTTTCTGTGTCACCCTACGACCCACTACGGAATTCGCTACAAATCCCAGCAGAAATGTCGTGGAGGAGCCGTAGGTTAGTGCCGTGCCTAACCCGGTCCCACCATCCTTCGTGAAATTTATATTCTGAAGATACTAAAAATGAGAGTAGGCTGCAAGACTCTCTCGGGGGATGAGAGTGCTTTATTATTCCACGTGTACACAGAGAATAATGAGCATGATGGGGTTTTCCTCCTCAGTCTGAAGGCTCCAAACCCTGACGCAATATAAATAAACACCATGGTTGTGTGAACGCTGTGTCGCCCTTAAAGAGGAGGGCAGGTGGGCAGAAGTTTCAATCTCCAGGCTCCAAATTCCAAGGGGTAGCTTGAACAAGCAGATGAATACGTTTGATGGACACTCTCACCTTACACCAGTAAATACGTGTGAATAGTAACATTTTTTGCATGCAGTACTTTCTGCCCATCACCATGATTCCCAGCAGGGGAGGATGAAGAGGTGCTGCAGTCCCCATCCGACAGATGAGCGCGGTTGCACCAGAATTCGAGGTCTGGGCCGTAGGCGCATCACCAAAGCCACGTACGTGTCGGGTTGGGAATTAAAGTAGTTGTGCTAAGGGCAAGTGGGAATAACTGCACTAACAATTGGTCAATGTTATCCCTTTCTCTGTGAAATCTCCTACTTTAGCCATGAGTTACTGGAGGCATCGCTGCCTGGCATGGCCGTACCTGGGGTGCTGGCTCCGGAGCCGAGCGTATCGCGGAAATGCCGGCGGACTTATAATGCGTTTCCACAGGGTCTCGAGCCTATTGCGAGATGCATTGCGGAGGCAATAACTTCCCAGCAAAAGTGTGCAGGCCAGAGAAAGGAAGCAAACGGAACGGAGAGGCGCGGGATAGGCGGTGTTTCCCCTTTTGTTTTGCTAGAGATTTTCTAATGGGGAGCAAAGTAAACGGTAATACTATTGTAACATAAATACCGCTTCGCAAGCAGAATTTATTTGAAAAACTGAAATATTGCAAAGTGAAAGTTTCATGTGGAAGTGAATCCAGTTTAATAAGCTCGCTGTGATTTACTGGTGGTTTGAGCAGTGCCCACTGGCCCAGCCCTGCGGCAGAGCCGGGCTGTGCCGTGTGCCAGCGTGCACCTAAAAGTCCCTACCCGCTATGTTGATGCCACCATCCAGGTGGATAAACGCCCCGTTCGCAACTGGGAAAGGTCACAAATATGTACAGTCGCCCTCAGGTATATTTTATTTGTACGCAGTCCCGCGGTGTTATCGCTGCTGGAAGCTGAGGGACACCTCTCACAATGGTACGAAATCATTCTCCAGCGATACTGAGTGATTACAGAGTACGGCACTGATATTGCCGTCGTCCTAAATCCAATGTTTTATCAGGCAGTTTGGCATACTTTGGACCTGATCGATGAAAAGTTTTGCTTGAATGAAGTTTATGCAAGGATCGTATAAACATGGTGTGGCAAGTAATGTTTATATGCCCATACACACACACACACACACACACAATTTATTTTATTGTATTATATGTCTATGCATTGTCGTATTTACTCAATATATTTCTCGAAAGGCGAGTATGTCTTTTGTCGCTTCATCAAAGAACGTTTTACATTCAGGGTTCGCTCATAATATAAAAGCTGAGATTCAATACGTGGTGTGAAAAATAAAGCTTAAGAACTGCTGATTGGCCTTTGTAAGGTTCAGGTAACACAAACTGAGGTATGTTACAAAGAAAAGTTATGTCTAAGAGGAACCAGGAATATAATGCAAAAATGCCCGCAACATCACCTAGCCTGCTGAGGAGCAGCAGTGCTATTGCAGCCCCAAGTAACGTTCCCTACTGCCCTTTGCTGCACGCTTTTCTCTGTGATCTCTAACTTTCAAAATGAGATGGGCGTTATTTCCCTAAATAAATACAGAACTAAAAATCAAAACAGCAATCTGTTTAAGTCCTAAGTCATTTTTCACATTTCTTACCCATACTAAAGTTCTGGGAAGGGGGAAAAAAAAAAAAAGCAGCCCAAATCTGAGTGGCCTTTTCAGACAAAAACTCAGACAACGTTGTACCTAGGTTAGAGACTGGCAAGGAGGGGGCACGGTAACAGGGGCAGGTTTATTTCTGCTTTTCTGGCGATCTGTGTCGCACGTCAATTCATCTGCAAATCTCTGCCACAACTATTTTTTCAAAATAGTTTAAGTCCCACTGACCCAGAGCACACATGAGGTCTGTTGGCTTTCCTCACAGATACGGAGCAGTAAAGTTTTCCGTCACAAGTTTTGCTAACTAACTCCGTCTTTTCTCTTTTCTGCTATAAAAATTACCCTTTTCAGCCCTAAATTAGGTATTCTTTAAAATGTGGTAAGGTCTATATTCTTCACAGGCAGGACAGGCACTGCCTAATGCAGCTATTTTAGAAAAGCCAGTTTTATCCCATAAACTTTGAACTAAATGAAATTTTAGGGAATAAAAAAAGTAATACTCCTCCACCGTGATTAGTAACTTTTCACTTCTCTACCTTTTCTAATTTTATAGGCAACTCCATGACGTGCAAGGAGCGAGTCATAAAAGTCGTGTGTATCTCACGTGCAAAGGTTGGTTGTAAGAACTCAAATCTGCACGAGAGCCAACGCTTCTGCCTAAAAGAGATGGTAAAAGATCACCGAGCGAAGCGTACCCGGGCCGTTTTGCTTGCTCTGCCTTTCCCAGTGCCTACGGCTCCTTCGGAACAGCGAAAAGAAACGTGTTAGGCTCAGCACCTGAAATTTTTTTTTTTTTTTAAAGTCTTTATTACTGTAATTCACTGACCTGCCGCATTGTAAGCCCTGGCAATACAGATCCCCGGGATAGGCACCCTGCGCTGGTACTGGATCTCTCTGGAGAGGCTGCTTTGTTTTTTTGCAGAAGTTTTTCTTTGGGGAAAAAAAAAAAAAAAAGTGTAATCCGTGTGGGCTGGCTGTCACAATCACTGCTCTCCTCTCTTAACAGCAGGGAGAAGGTGAGAGCATCCTCTGCTCACCCGACTGTTGTGTTAACTTCTATACTGGGCTGGGAAGATTTCCATAGGGTAACCCCCGGAACAGCCAGGCGTGATGCACAGGTGGCCCTTACAAAGGGACACGCTCAGCTACGGTTTTATTTGGATTCCTGGAAAAACACATAAATCACGACACCGCCCCGCGTACGTATGCCCGACCCCTTCGTTAACTTCTTGGATGAAAAGGTTATTGCTGAGCCTACGGAGCAGGTGTACGTATGGTCGTGAAGCTCGCGGGCAGAGGCACACAGACTGTATTATTCCTCCCTCAGAAAACTGAAAAGCCAAGCCCGGAGATCCCCCAGCCCAGCTCCCCCCTCCTCCAGGAGGAAATAAGCATTTCCTTACAGATATTTTTTTTTTTTTTAAATCCTCTTCAGATTCAGATTGCCTCAAAATATAGAATCGCTTGCAGCCATACAAAACGTGCATCGCCCCGCAGCTGCTCATTTGCAATTTGTCCTGCACTTAAAAATCTCTTAATGCTACAAATAAACTTTGGGAAAGTTACATCCCAATAAACAATGAGGTGTTGTTTAAAATTACATGTGCTACTGTATTATTAGGTCTCTACCGACACTACAATTATCTTTTGAAGCTGGCAATAACGTATTAGCTGTTCAGTCAGACGCAGAAATAGACCGGTGTATAAGCCCTCTGCCATTTTTATGAATGGAAAATATTTTAAAAGATTGTTTCCACTTTCTTCTTTGTCCTCCCCCCAGAAGGAGCCCCCTCGCC
>NW_009596304.1:0-25511 GCF_000690535.1 Cariama cristata
GTTTTTGTTTTTGTTTTGTTTTTTTTTTAAAACTTATTATTTATTTATTATTTTTATTTTATTTTTCCATTGCCTTACTCTATTTTCACTTTGCATTTCTCAGTTGCAACTGATTTCACCCCACTGTTCAATGGGTTTTGTTGTCCTCAGTGCATCTGGTAGGTAAGGAGACTCTAGGAAAGTCCCTGTGTGACCTTAGAAAAGTCTGTGACCCACGTATGTCAGGCTCCTTCATCCATAACACGTGGCTGGCCACAATTATTGCAGTTTCAGGAGTTCAAGGTGGGTCATTCTCTAGGAATGGACAGAATGAAATTCATGTTGCAGCTCCCTGCCAAAGACTTCTTCACATGGTCCTGGGCAACTCACTTAACAGCTCTCAGCAAACTTGTAGGATTGAGATGAAAGTGGTTTCCTTACTTTATAGAGGATATTCTAGGGCATATTTATTTCTGATTGTGAAGTGCTTCAGTGTTCTATGGAAAAAGGCAGTTGGAACGGATAGATAAATTTTTTGGTTGGAGAGGTGTTGGGGGAAGCCTGATTACAGTTTCTCTTTAGGCTTATAAAGTAATGAACAGGGCTGACTTTCGGTGATGATCTTCACCTCCTCATGTGGGATTCAGCTAGTGTATTCATCCATATAGAGGTAGCTAGTTATATGTTGGCTGGATATCTCTGATGGTATTATAATTGAGGGACATGTAGTTAATAAGGTTAAGCTGTGCATCTCTCCCTTAAGCACAGACCTGCGTTTCCTCAGTTGAATTTGTCTCTAGACTCTGCTGAATAAAATTACTAGCTTTCCACCATCCATCTAAGATGCATAAGGAATTTTGGTCTCTAGTGTGAGATTCAGTTGCCCAGACACAGATGTGTGGGACTATTTAAAATACCCTGGGCTATTCCATCTGGACTGGTACTTGCCAGAGGGGAGGAGGTTTCCTATAGATTCTCTGTTGTATCTGCAAGCCCCATTTAGATGACTTGGCTAATATAAGGTATTTCAAACTACATTAGGCACCAAAGTGTAGGAAACAGAGTCCCATTGCTAGGGCATATGCAGACACTTTCCTGTGGACACATTTAGGCGCATGTGTCTATACAGTAACTGCAATGCAGTGTTAATAACAGAAAAATAATGGTCTGGATTTTTTTGGACAACGTATGCTCAGTAAGAGCATGACCAAACTGTTACACTTCATTATGTGCCATTTACCCCACATCCATTTTTCTTTCCACGTTCTCATTGTTTGCATTTTTTTCCTTCCTATTTTCAATCTGTTTGCCATTTCTTCTGTTCCCCTTGTCAGAGCTGAGCTCTGGAAAAGGGGAACATTTCCCACTGATTATTCCTGTGCTTGCTCAGGACAGAAGTCTTCTGGCTTTGACTTCTCTTGGGAGAACATTTTATCTTAAGCAAATATTGAATTTCTGGGATTAATATACCAGCTGGTTAGGAAACAAAACAAGCCAGTTCCAAGAATCATTTGCTTACTGATAGGAAGGAAGATAGAGTGTGTTGATTGGGTCTTGATGACTTCTAGTTATAGAAGACCAAATTATAAACATTGGTAATCTGCAAATTTGAAATAAGTACTTTAGCTAGTCCGTTAAGTCAATACCACTATAGTGATTTGCATTAGCAAATGTCCTGGACTCAATCTACAGGGTTATTTAGGAACCTTACTCCTAGCTAACTCCATGGACTATCGAGCATGAGAATTAAAGTCAGATTCAGATACAGATAGACCTCCATGGCCCTGAATGTGCCACCAAGTTGAACTTAAGTGAAATCCTGATGGAAAGGTAAAAATACCAAACTAAGAATAGATGTTCTGTTTATAAAATCTAAAGTTTTATTCCTTGTACTGCCACAGAGCTTTTTATACACTCTAACAAACTGTTTCACCTTTTTCATGATGGTCTTCCCCATCTGTGAAAAGAAGCAAGAAACATCGTCCTACCTTACATATTCATGCCATGAATAGGTTTATTATGACAGTGAACCTTGTATTCTTATTGCTGGTTTTGACCACCTGAATTTTCTTGCCTTCTAGGGGGAGTTAAGCCTGTAAAGTTCCCTGGACTTAATAGACAGCGGTCACAATTCCTCTTGGGTTGCCTAATTAAAGTCAAGAGAGCTGGTAGAGTGTTTTCCTCTACAGCCATAATCTCTCACATTTTGTTCTGCTTTGGTTGTATTGGACACAAGTGGCCCGTGAAAGTCTGTGCTGGGTCGTATGACAGGCGACAGGCTTTGGCTATGGCTGTGGCTAGGGAGTGAGCATACCTAGCAGCAGTCTCCACAGAGGTCAAAAAACGTTGCAAAGTCTTCTGCTGCCTTGTTTGAGTGAACCTTGCCTGTAACATGCAGGGAGCAGCTGAAGGGATCTCATCAGGCAGTTGTGAAGCCCCAAAGTCCATCAAGGTGGGACAACATCCCATGATAATTAATGGTGTATGAAAGGAGTCATCATACTCCTCTGCACATCACCACAGAGGTGGGAAGCACAGGTCTAACTGAGTTGGGTTCATAAGGCAGGGACCATTCTGAGACTCTTGTGTGTAACATGCATGTTTTGATGATATTTCTGCACTGAACTGAAAAAATGATATCTTGCCACAGCAAATCTAAAGAACTCAGAGTTAGGGATGATATTAAGCTCTGTGCAGAACTAGCCCATGTACAAGGCTCAGAGATGTTCAGAAACTTTGCTTCGCCTTCTCCCATTATTTTTCAGCATTTTGCACAACCTCTACAATGTGACCAACCTCTTTTTAATTTTGACTGGGTAGCCACAAGTAGCATAACTCAGAAGAAAATAATGACTGGATCTCTCTTTATTTTATTATTTCAATTAATTAAAACAGCATCTCTGCTTCTTTTTTTTTTTTTTTTAATGAGGAAGTATTTAAATATTTGGAGAAATAGACTGGGAAACTGGAAGCTAAGATACTGACTCAATACATGGAGCTTTGTTTTAAGACATGATAGTTGGTAGGTTTATCTTATCTCATGAATTTGTTTGCTTAGAACCCTCTCAATTGTATTTAATTTGATAATAGAAATCATCTTTTGGCACACTGCAGCATCTAGACCATGCTGGCAGGCTTGATGGTTGGCTGAAAATCTTTGGCATAAAAAAATTCCTCTAAAATCTGTGGATGTCTACAGTCTAATCACCAAAGTTTGGTATGGTCCCTCATATATCTCATTGTAGAAAACAGAAATAGGTACTTTAGGATAAGATTAGTTTGACATCAGATATCAGCTTTAGGAATAATGCCTTCAACTCCAATGACTAAATTGAATAGATCTCCCTTGGCTACAAAGGGAGCTTTGGATGACTGTCTTGGATGGTTGTGTCTGCATTGTAGACTCTCTAAAGTTAAGTGAAACAAATGCTACTCTGAACTTTATTTCAGACTGAATTTCCTTCATGCTAAAAGAAGTATTTGGTGTACAGGCTTTTCAAGTCTTCTAATTTCCAGATTTCCAGAGTGACAACTAATGAGTGGATGACATTGGGGAAATCATATTCTTCACGTTCTTCAATTGGTAAACACAAACCGGGCAGTATAGAACCCCATAGCTGCACTGAAATATTTATTCATTACACTAATTGTCACCTGTTAAGGTTTTACTTAAAAGTTTTGCAGTGCACTTTGGTAAGCTGCTTCTTTTTGAACTAAAGACCCTACATACACAGAAAAGTTGTCATGCCATCATGGACCAATTCTTCTTATTGGCTGAATGACTATAATTCCTTCCATGAGCTGTAAAGCTACACATATGGCTTTACTGCTTCAGAGTTATTTTAATAAGGATTCCCCTTAGGGCTGGCCAGACAGCAGATGGCATCGTATGTGAAAATTAAACTCCTGAACTGAGGCTCCAAGCCTATTATGAGGCTTATAAAATACACCTGGAGGCTTTAGGTGAAGTGGGAAAGCCAGGAGGTTCTCAGTGCAAACAGAGATTGCTGAATGCACAGATAGAAAAGGTCCCTTTTTATTTTCCAGTACTACTCCAATGACTGACTTGTCTCTGACTTCTTTTCATGAGTCCCATGACAGAGCTAAACGCTCGCTCGTTTCTTGAGCTGCCAGTGCTTTGTGCCATATAAATTTCAAGACAAACCACTCATTTTTTTGTTGTTGCTGCTTCAGTTCTGTTTTAGATGCTGGAGGGCAGATGTGGAGTTGGTTAATAAATAAAAATTCTGTAGTGATATTGAAAGTTTGCCCTTCTGCACAAAACCTGAAGAGTCTGGGAATAAGCAAATAAATACTAATTTGCCTTTGTGGTTGTAGGCAGAAAAGGGCAGGTGATATCTGAGCCCATCAGCAGCAGAAAGTCTGCAATGACCTACAACATTTTCTCATCCAGAAGTGCTTTTCTACCAACCTCTGGGTCTTCCTTTGTTGCAACTTTCTTGATTATGGTTTCTGAGTTAAGTTAGTGGTTAAGTACAAAGAGTAGGAGATGGACAGGAGCAGACATCAGATTATCTTCCCAGGCCTTCAAGACAGTTTGCTGGGGCTGTGAGAGTAGGTTTATGAAATGATCCACAGTCAATTGTTCTTTACATATTGTAGAAATTAACAATAATATGAACAAATGAGATGTTCCAGAGTGCTGTGCATTGCAGTGAAACCCCTCTGAAAACTGTGAAAAAGAAAAAAAAAAAAGAAAGAAAAAAAAGAAAGAAAATGCTGAAACCATCTATTACTCATCCTGCCCCCAGCCATCTCTCATGCAAGCCAACCGAACATTCATATGATGACGGAGATGTAGAAATTTTCCTAGCACCACTTTTACAGCCCACTCTGGTCCCAAATCCTGCTACCAATAGCATGATGGACTTTGTTATTCAAAGTAATAGAAGTCAGAAATCCAGGATGGGATTTAGCTCACAGATTCAGATTCCTAAATTGAGATGCCTACACATGAGAAAGTGCAAATCCACAACGTAGTTGCCTACAGCTGAGCTAATTCACTGTAACTCCTTTTATGGTTGATGGAGAGAATTAAACACTGCCTACATGTGTGCCAAGTATCTAAACTCTCGTGGTAGTCAATGGAGATCGAGTCTCGATAGTCAGACATCAGTATTGCTGTGGTATTTCTGGTGACCACAGCACATTGCAGAACATAGCGTAACACAACTGCTTTGCAAGATAAGGAACCATTAATAGAGGTAGTGATGTACAGGGATTCATTCTACATTTTTAGGAGAATTAGGAAGTGGCATCCACAATTGCATGTAGATACGTATCCTAGGTTTCTGAGCTCTTCATAAAACCAGTGTTTATCTGGGACATTGACTACACGTATCCATCGCACAGCTATGTTCGTTGTTTAAACACAGAGATGGCTAGTATCATGTAAGCATCACACGGTATCCCTCCTGACCTCCGTGTTTCCTCACCACAGGAGTGAGGAAAACCTGTAAATCCCCTGTCAGTCTGCCACATATGACATCTCTGCCTGTGTCTTGGACCCTCTCAGATGGCGTTAGGTGGTTGTATTTAGACAGGTGAATCGAGTCTCTACATATGTTTAGCCGTTGCTTGCTCGGCTCTGTTGGCTGTATTGACTAGCCCTCCACCGGCTATGATGTGAGCCCAGACTCCAGCTCACTTGCAGACACCTACACGCAAAACCAGTATTTGTCTCGCTCTTTGAAATCAATCCCACACCTGGCATGCCACAGTACTGGAGCTGCTCCTACTCAGGTGAATCAAGCTCTTGCTTAATATCCCTGTCAAAATATCTCCTGGAAACATGGGAAATGAGAATTATGTTCTCATAGATTGAATGTCAATTTGCAAAGTACATTGAAAAAAACAATGTTTTATAAAGAAAAGGATGACCCACATCCACAAAATATTATAGTGGTCCTAAGCTGCCAAGACGTGTACCAGCTGTTGAGCAGAAAATGTGCTTTTAAAATATTCCTACCTAGTCTTGTGGGCATGTAAAGATTCCCACTTACAAAAAGTAACTCTCCAAGTATTCAGAGAGCATCCCTGCCACAGGTTTTGTGTGTACAAGATGCCACACACTGAGTCTTTGTGATGGATGTGATTTTCACAGAGGGTATCTTTTTTCTTCCTGCAAGAGAGATTATTTCCAAATACAGCTTCAATAAGAAGGATAGTCCGTTACAAACAGCTAAATAAAACTATCTAAGGTTCTATTCCTCTCACCTACCTTTGGGTAACTACAACATAGTTATCTACTGCTGAGCCAGGCACGCTGTGCTCCATTTATAGTCAACAAAGAGAAGTAGCCACTTTTAGATGTGATTCATTGGATCTGTTTTAGCCTTCTGCTTTAGAAGAGACTAAATCATAACCTCAACTCTATTGACCAGCTCTTCATTCAATCCGAAGGGAGCAAAGTTCAGCTTTGGTGGCTAGTTCGGCCACAAAAGCCTTTCTCTATATTTGGTTAAATCAGTCTCATTTCCAAGGTAGTGGAACAGTCTCACAGTATAGATGCTTTTCCCAACATCCCAACAAAAATCTTCAGAATAGAGATTTATCCACCGTTTTGCAGTTTTGGAAGTGTGTTTGTATTTTGGTCCACAAATGATTTGCCTGTGTGTGAGTCCAGGTGAATGTCAGCCTAGGAGGGTATCACAGATGCCTTTACTGTTTCTGTAGGTAAATTGGGAGCTGCAAGAGCCACCTGGTTCACAGTGTAGATAAAAACTGCACTATATGTATCATTAGCCCAGTGGGCATGACTCAGTTGGATGCATTTGAACAAACTGGAGCTCCATGTGCTTGGCACCAGCTACCCTTACATTAACACCCCGCCCCCCAGAAACTTATATATCTACTGTGCCCATATCAAAGAAAATTCGCCACGAATATCAATGAAGATTTAAGAGAGGCCGACAGATCATCTTCTAGCCATAAATCCCACAGCTCAAGGACCTATCTGTCTTTTGGACTGGGACCCATGGATCAGAGGAAGTGCTGGCACAGGGCAATTACAGTAACAGTGTGTAGGGGGATGTCATGGCAGGAATGAGAGACCGTTTCTTTTCATGGCTGACAGCTATCTTCAGTAATGCAGTTATATTGACCTCAGAAAAGAGTTTTGCAGAAAAACCAAAACCACAAGTCCATCCTTTTCTCACCATTCCTTCACTGCACAGGGAAATTTTTATTCCTTCTTTTAATTATCTCCATCACAACCCTCCTGAGTGTATGACAGTGCATTTGGGGATTCTTCAATGAATAAGCCAAAGTGACACACACAGGACAGATAGGAGAATGAAATCTGAGGCATAAGACTGCAGTGCAGATATTTCAAAGGATGTGGTTTGCACAGAGACATTCACTCTGTTTTCCTTGGCGACTTTTTGCATTAGTCTTCTCCGTACTCATTACAGCTTACTCTTTATCTTTTATCCTTTAAAAATGCCCAGGCGTGATGAGGTAGAGGTGAGGGCATGACAAAAGTACAGATTTCTACTTGAGCATGATTTTGAACAGGGAGTCTCCCAGCTGAAATAACCATATTCTCCCCCTTTCCATACATATATATTTTAATTTTTATTCTATGATCATGGCACTGGATGAACCAACTGATTGACTGATAAATTGGCACTCATATGAGCAGGTTCAGGCTGTAACTCTGAAGAGGCTATAGTGATCTTACATCATCGACATGTATCTAAAACTTTAACTGAGGCTAGTCAGTGTCTTCAATGATGTCAATCAAATGGCACATATTCATAAGGTTTACATTTGGTGGTGGGTTGAGTGGGAGTGTGAAAATGAGGAATGAGACCTTAAAATGCAAGTGAAGGAAAAGGGTTTTTTTAAAAAAAAGGCCTCTCCCAATTCTTTCCCGCTCCAAGCCAGACTACTCAGGCTGGAATTAAATTGATGCCTGCACTCTGCTCCTGGGACAGCTACAAGGGCTGCTGATGATTTGACATTCCATGTCCTGGAAAAGATAAGCCATAGACGAAAATGTGATGAAAGAAGATTTTCCCACTTCACATTCGCCTCACTCACATTTGGGGATTAATGACTCCAGATAGGCTCAAACAGTTCCTGCAGTGAAAGAGTAAAGCCATGGTGTGTATCTCCTCTCCTTTAAAAACTTACCAACAAGGCATTTGTATTGGAAATATTGTCATTCCTCAGACTTATATATACATTTATATATATATGTACACACACATATATAAGTTTTGATCTTAGAAATGCCATCACTATGTTTCTCCTGCGCCACAAATTTACCTGGCAACATCTGAAAGGATTTGCCAGACAGTCACAAGGTGATGGTGCAGGATGTAGACTGCATTTTCTCATAGGTCTCTGGTACAAGGTGGAGGATATGTCCTGAGAATATGGGATATGTGCGATAATCTAAGGGAAAGCCTGTACTAGGGTACTACTGCTTTATGATGATTGGTTGTCAACTTTTTTCCTTTCTTCCTCATTTCTGGTTGGTTCTGAATGTTAACAGCAGGGCATCAGGGAGTTTATTATTTTAATAGGAAATAGTGAGCATTATACAAACACGCAAAAGCTTATAGCTGGAAACAAGAAAAAGAGAATTGTCTCTCTAGAATACAAGTCAGGTGAAATGAATCCTCTGAGAGGTCACTTGCATTTTCTTTTAAACCAAATCTTGCTTTCAGTTGCCCCCTTCATCAACAACATCTAAGGTATTGGCAATACATGAAATGTCATGTTTCTCTACTCCTGTGTACTAGTGAAAATCTACTGTCACTTCTGTGATATTATAGGTCATGTAGCCTATAGAGAGCAGCCCTGTGGAGAAGGACTTGGGGGTGTTGGTTGACGAGAAGCTCACCATGACCCAGCCATGAGCGCTGGCAGCCCAGAAAGCCAACCGTACCCTGGGCTGCATCCCAAGCAGGGTGGCCAGCAGGTCGAGGGAGGGGATTCTGCCCCTCTGCTCTGCTCTGGGGAGACCCCCCTGCAGTACTGCCTTCAGCTCTGGGGTCCTCAGCACAAGAAGGACATGGATCTGTTGGAGCAAGTCCAGAGGAGGCCATGGAGATGATCTGAGGGCAGGAGCATCTCTGCTGTGAGGACAAGCGGAGAGAGTTGGGGTTGTTCAGCCTGGAGAAGGGAAGGCTCCGGGCAGACTTTAGAGCAGCCTTCCAGCACCTAAAGGGGTCTTATAAGAATGATGGAGACAAACTTTTTAGCAGGGCCTGTTGCGATAGGACAAGGGGTAATGGTTTCAAACTAAAACAGAGTAGATTCAGGCTAGATATAAGGGAGACATTTTTTATGATGAGGGTGGTGAGGCAGTGGCAGAGGTTGTCCCGAGAAGCTGTGGCTGCCCCATCCCTGGAAGTGTTGAAGGCCAGGTTGGATGGGGCTGTGAGCAACCTGGTCTGGTGGAAGGTGTCCCTGCTCATTGCAGTGGGGTTGGACTAGATGAGCTTTAAAGGTACCTTCCAACCCAAACTGTTCTATGATTCTATGCATCATGTAAAATGACATATTTGCATTTGCTTTAGAGTCATGTGCCTTTACACCAGCTAAAGGATAAGATCCAGCATGAACCAATGCAAAATTGTGAAACAATGCAAAATCACAAACAAGTCTCTCACCTTCAGTCTCACACTACTGGCTTCTGCTTTATACTCTCCCATGAGTAAGGTCATGCTGCATGCATTTGAAGATCCGCACCATGGCCTTGGACAGACAAGTTGGGGAATCATGGAGTGAGAGAAACCTAAGTATTTATCTGTAAGCTGGGACCATGTTACATCACAGCTTCCTGCACTCAAAGATGAATTACCGAAAGTCAGCTTGCTGTGCCCTTGGCATTCAAAGTCCTAAAGAAATCAGGCTGGAAGAGACCCACACATGTTATGGTGTCCCTACCTGTCATAACTGCAGAAACAGTTTTATGTGTGCCTTTCTTTCCTGGTGCTTTTGAATGTGTTCTTCATGGTCTACCAGCACCAGTCAACTTGGTTAAGCCCTCAGCGGCTCAATAGCTGGCTCTAACGCTTTGTGATTTTTGATGCTGGACAGAATAGATGAGGAGAATTTTAAAGGTACAAACCCCCGCTAATTTAGAGTAAAACAAATATGAGCAAAACATCCACGTCATTTTTTTTTTTTTGAAAAAAAAAAGGCCTTAATCTTTGCACCTCATTTTCTCTTTTGGTAAATATGGATAGTGACCTTTCCCTAGGTAACAAAGGAATTTCAAAAGGAAGCATATTTAGGACTTAGGAGGTTCTGTGCTGACAAGAGTCAAGGAAGCACCTTAGACAGACACAACCTGAATTCCACTTTTCTGCTGGGTTTTATTGTCACATGCAAGCTGTACAATCCCAATTCACTGGAGATATTTGCTCCAGGGCAAATAATGCAAGCGCAGTCTATTTTGACTTTCCACTGGCAGAATTCAGAACAGAGATTTTTCCTTGACACATTTGCAGGACTTGCCAGGAGAAATTCCAATCCCCGGCATACTTTATGCAGCTAAATAAATACCATAACATGAATAAACATCATTAGTAATTGCTGATTGAGTTCAAGCCCCTCCAGTTTTGTAGGGGAAATGTTTTATTATAAACTTCTGTGAAGTTTAACCTCAGACTTGGTGACTGACTTGAAAAAAAGAGAAGATTTTTTGGCAATGAAAATTGCTAACAAGTGAATAATTTTCCATCTTCTTTCCTAAGTATACCAAGACCTTACCATTAAAACATGGTTGCTGCTGGAGTGAGAGAACAGTTGCAAACCAGTAGCAATGTTCTGCATTTTTATAGTGCCAAACACCTAATGGACCCAACATGAACAGAGCATAGTCCTGTACATCGTTCACCCTGCTGGAAGGGTCTTGCCATCTTGGCTGTGCTGTAATGAATTTCCCTACCCTGTATAAATTTGAGATGGTAAAAATGTATCCAGTTCACATGAAATGAAGGTCTTCTAAAGTCTTCCTCTTTAAAAAAGAAAGGATAAGAAAAGAAAGATCTCAACATATAGCAGCCCAACGGTTAAGTATATGAAGTTGAACTATGAGACATCAAGGCCTTCCTTTGTTTTTATTAATTTGAAAACTAAAACTGCATTTCCCACATTTCAGATATGTACTCTAACCACCACACTTCTAGCTGTTTTTAATGTGTCTTTTCCCCTTTGTTTTTGATTATAAATTCCAGCTCAGAGCAGTGTGACCTTTCCCAAGAAAGGCTCTGGTGAAACTGGCACACTAGAATCGTAAAGAGCTGTTTGGGGTTGTGTTAAGTGGTAGGATGCTGCCTTTCCAGAGTTTATTAATCCAAATATTAAAAAAGAAAGTGGCTCTTCCACTAGTGTAAACATTATGAAAATTGGAAATTGAATTTCCATCCTATGGGAAATTTGGATAATTTAATATTTACAGCTCTTTAAAACAAGAATGAAAAATCCAAACGATTAAAGTTTTAATAGAACACAGTTCTAAAAATTTAGGCTGATGATTTTGAGGCCAGACAAGCAGGGAGCTGTCATCTCCCTGAACTGCTGCAGTGCCTCATGGGAACTGAAATTTCCCTTCCTCCATTGTAAGCAATAGTCTCTCTAGTTTCCAAAATGCACCTTAGCTGTTGTTTACCATTTTATTTCATATCAACTTGAGCTGCATGAAAGATTTATTTCTGAGTAAATAATGCTGAACTAGACCCTTTCCCTTTTTTTTTTTTTTTTTTTTTGGTGAAAAAAACCCAAACCAAATCAGAATAAGAAGCAAACAAAATGTTACAACCAAATCCATTTCTGTAGCCGTGATTTCTTTGGGGACATTGAGCTTTCCTAGTAAGCACCATATGGGTTCATGTGAATATGGACTTAATTATCTACATTTATATAAGCAAGTTGTCAACTGGTATATTTTGTTTGTCTCATCTTTTTCTTAATGTTCCTTTTGTCTTTTGTTTTTAATTCTGTTTGGTGTAAGAGAGAACATCATCTTGTCATATGAACAGTTCCTGTTTACCCACAAGCTTAACCTAACCACAGATAAACTTACACCATGGTATAAAAGCTTCTGAAGTCCTATTCAGAGTCAGCCTCAGGCCAACACAATTCTTCACAAGCCATCATGGTACTTCATGGATTTGCATTTGTATGTCCTGTATGGAAAAAAGTAGTTAGTTATAGAGAGGTGGGATCAACTAAGACATTGCAAACTCCACTACTGTCATCAAAGAGGGTATGCTGGAAAATTACAGAACCAGGAGCACTATTTAGAGGATTCTTCCTTACTCTGCTAAATCTGTCTGCCTGATGCCTGTTGTCAAAGCACCTTTGTCCAGCAAATGCTCACACATGAGAAACACAGTGTCTATTCATAGAATCATAGAATCATTATGTTTGGAAGAGACCTCAAAGATCATCAAGTCCAACCGTATACCCAATGCCACCATGCCCACTAAACCCACTAAACCATGTCCTGAAGCACCACATCTAAACGTTTTTTGAACACCTCCAGGGATGGTGAGTCCACCACCTCCCTGGGGAGTCTCTTCCAACATTCCCAACATGCTCTTCAGACGCTATGCCACAGCCAACAAGGCGAGAGCAGCAGAGAGTTTGGAGTTCAGCATTTTGGGGTAGAAGACAAGAAGAAGTGAGGACCATCCTCCTAATCTTTCAATTTCAGAAGTCCCTCCAGGACCAGTTGCAGAAGAAATACCCGCTGAATTACAGCAGGCTAACCCACCTGCAGTTGTACCATTAGGGAATTAATGCTCAAAGCCCTCAAAGAAAAATCTTTCTGTGTTGCCTTCCAGTTTGCTCCATGACCATGATAAACTCTGTGTTCCTCCTCATTGTACCCCCACTTTGGGAGGCTCAGTACTTCCCAGTGTGGAGAAAGGCATTTGAAAACTAATAGTGTAACCACTTTTCTTGATAGACTTTGCAGGCATCAGTTGGTTATCTTGACAACACTGGACTAGCAATTGAACCACAGCAACACTCTTACGTGTTCAGAAATGAATATGATGTGACATCTAGACTTGTTTTTCTTCTAGGGATATCATGACAAAATTTTCTGCTCTTATTTATCTCAGCATAGCCTGCAAACCTGTGAAGATTATTCAAATCACTCTGGATTTGCTGTTTAGCAAAGAAAGCAGGATGTGGCTAGATCCAGTGAACATATTTTTCAATCAGATTTCCACAAAATCCCCACCCCACCCCAGAGGCATAGAAAGAAAATAATCATAATATTGAAACAGAGCTGGTTGTGAAACTTCCTTTTGTCCTGTGAGAACTTCAGATTTCCAAAGTTTTCCTGTCAAAACTTGACAATTTTTGCAGTCCAGTAATTTGTGAAAAATTCAGGATGGGTCATTTGAGATATTTTTTGTCTTTTAGGTCCCTTAAAAAAGATAAAACAAGAATAGAGTAACAAGAATGTTAAAGAGCTATTTCAAAAGAAAATTAAAATATTTCCTTCAGAGAAGCTCAAAGTTGCATAGAGTAACTTCAAAAAACCTTCTTTTTTCTTTTCTATTTTTTAATGGGATTTTTTTTAACAACCTGAGGGAAATGGCTGCAGCTTGGTGAATTGGAGCTCTTTCTAGGAAAAAAGTGTTAGCAGAAAATTCTCAGCCAATTCTAATCCACAAATTCTGTCGTTCCTCATTTCCTGAACAAGCAAGTCTGAGTAGGAGGAAAGAGAGAGAAAAATGCACCAAGGGTTGCCAATAAAATGAAAAATGCCAGTTTTAGGCTTGCTCTTTCTTTCTCCAGTGATCTAGTCTGCTCCTGAGAGCCCCTCGCCCCATTCTCAGCTGCTCTGCAAGGGAAGGGGAGTGGGAGCTGCAAGGATGGACTTCACATGTGGAGCAGAAGCAAGTCTACTTGGACATCTTATCGAGAAGGGGTTGTGGAACAGGGAATTAGTGACTTGAACAGGGACTTGAACATCAGCTGGCATTTGGATGAATGGCCAGAGCACAAAAGCAGCCACCCTCTGCGTTTCCTGTTCACTCACTGATCATGTTTCTGGGATAACATTAATCATATTGGAAATACGTTTCCTCCCCTTTCCCCTCCTTGTTTTTATATATCCTATTCCTAGCCCAATCTATTTAAAATGCCATCCCACAACGGAGTAGAAACTTTATTATTAAGCAGGTTTTGAGAAAGTGTGAGACATGTTGAAAGCTCTAATTTCAGATAATTTGCTCTAAAATGCAGGTAGGATCCCAGCTATTAACCAGACTGGATTCCTTCATGAAACTGTTCCACTCCTCAGGACCCTATCAAGTGCTCTGTTCCAGAATGTAGAATCCAGGATTTCCAGACCACTTAGACACACTGTGGTGAAGATGGTTGTCTGTATCCTAGGAAGTCAGTCACAGTGAGAGCTTTGTTACTTCAGTCATTGACATTTCTGGACCCTTCTGCAAAATGGGGAGAATTTTCCCCAGTTGATCAAAGGGTCTTTAGGTATCCAAACCCTGTGTTCAATGCAGGAGTAGGCTGCCCATCTCTACAGAGGTAGCTCAAGGTACAACATGAGGACTCGGGAAGAAAATTACTCCATTGGTGGTGGGAGAGAACCAACCCACACACCCTCCAACAGAAAAAGTTCAATTTTTCCAAGTTTCTTTTCCTGGAAAGGTCAATTCAGAGACTATTTGAAAAACAGTCTTGTTTGTATTCATGTTCCATTTAAACTGGGTTTTTAATGAATGCTGGAAATTTCCTACATTGGAATAGTGTTGTCATAGAGAACATCTTGCTCTTTTGCTCAAATATTTTATCCCATTGAGAAGATGGCAGAAATTATATCAGCAAAGAATAAAACCAGGGACTTCAATAACTAGTTAACTAAATCCCATCCCCAACAACTGATTTTCCATAGAAATCATTCATTAACAGATTTGAAAGAAGAAAATACCTGTACATTAATTTCTGGTTGTTTTATAATTTCAGATCTAACACTAAGACAGTCCTCGTGTACAATAGGACAATGACTGAATCTACCCACGTGATAATAATGGAAGGTGAAACCCACATAGTTGTACTTGAGTGAAAGTTAAGGATGTGGACTAATGCTAACAAGGAGGAACCTGCATCTCACAAAATCACAGTACCACTGAATAGTTGGGATAAGAAGGGACTGCCCTAGATCATCCAGTCCATCCCCCCTGCCAAAGCAGGGTCACCTACACCAAGTTGCACAGGATCGCGTCCAGGTGGGTTTTGAGTGTCTCCAGAGAAGGAGACTCCCCAATCTCTCTGGGCAGCCTGTGCCAGTGCTCTGCCACCCTCAAAGTACAGAAGTTCTTCCTCATGTTCAGATGGAACTTCCTGAGTTTCAATTTGTGCCTGTTGCCCCTTAATCTGTCGCTGGGCACCACTCAAAAGAGCCTGGCCCCATCCTTTTCACACCCACCCTTAAGGTATTTATAAGCATTGATGAGATCCCCTCTCAATCTTCTCTTCTGCAGGCTGAACAGACCCTGTTCTCTCAGCCTTTTCTCATCAGGGAGATTCTTCAGTCCCCTCATCATCTTCGTTGCCCTTTGCTGGACTCTCTGCTGTAGTCCTTTGTCTTTCCTGAACTGGGGAGCCCAGAACTGGACACAGCACTCCAGATGTGGCCTCACCAGGGCAGGGTAGAGGGGGAGAGGAACCTCCCTGGCCACATTCTTCCTCATGCACCCCAAGATACCATTGGCACATTGCTGGCTTGTGATCAACTTGTTGTCCACCAGGACTCCCAGGTCAACTCCCAGCCTGTACTGGTGCATGGGGTTATTCCTCCCTGGGTGCAGGACCCTACATTTGCCCTTGTTGAACTTCATCAGGTTCCTCTCTACGCAACTCTCCAACCTGTCCAGGTCTCGCTGAATGGCAGCGCAGCCTTCCAGTGTATCAGCCACTCCTCCCGATTTGGTATCATCCGCAAACTTGGTGAGAGTACACTCTGTCCCTTCATCCAGGTCACTGATGAATGGGTTAAACATTAATTAATATTTTTATCAAATACTTTTATGAGTATTCAAATACAAACCCAGTGGTTTTCAGTCTCTACTCAATTGTGGATGGAGGGTGCTCACACCACTGTAAATAAGTTTGATGCAACATAACATATGGAGGGTCTGAATCCAGAAATTGAAAATTTTAAGGTAGAAATTCATGCCAACTGAACTGCTTTGTGATGGCTGATCTCTTCCGTCAGACAACTGCAAGATTCTTTAAGGCAATCAAGGCCTCAGTGAAAGAAATTCAAGCTGCCTTGCCTTTTCTGAAGGGCAGGAACCTCACAAAGCACTTAGCTCATCCTGAGTCAGGACTTCAGCCTGGAAGGAGGCAAAACCTGTGGGCTGTTAGGATGAGGGAAACTGGAAACAACCTCTCGCTGTCAGATTTCACTCATTCATGTTCACCCAAGGTTTCCCCAAAGGCTGCAGAACAAATTCCTTCTATGCAGGAAGTGCTTGGGCTGCAAAGGAAAGTGTTAATCCAGAAGTTCAAAGCCTGTGTGAGGAAATATAATGCTTCCTCAAGAGACTTTTCAGGGGAAAGTGGTTGACCACAAGAAAATAAAGGCTCTTGCAGCTGATCGTAAGCCTGTGTGAGAGCGCTGTTGAGGAGGCACCTAGGAATGACTGACATTCCGGTTTATGGATCAGGGAGGGAGCAGCCCAGGACAGCTTTTGGGAGATGCCTGGGCTGTCTGCCGCCACTCAGACCACGGGAATCCTGCAGGGAAACAAAGGGGAGACAGAGAAGTCTGAGGACTGTGGGAATTCAAAGCAGTATAGATCATGATGATGGCTGGATTGACACAAGTGCCATGCAGGCATGATGATGTCTGCTGGGAGCAGAGACCTGAGCTCTAGTCCAACAGTGCTATGCCATGTAAAGGTAAGGCACTTTGATTTTCTTCCTCTTCTTGGCCTTTAAGGACAGAAAGATCTCAATGGCATGAAGTTCCTTGTTCTACCTGTGTATAATATCTATTTCAGTGAATCTGAATTTCCTCTGGATTTTCCCAAGAGTGGGAAATCATATGGCCCCGAACCTACAGCTCATTCACAGCTCAAATAGCCTCAGAGAGATTTCATCCGAACACCATCACCCTTCTCAGTAGAGACAGAGCTCAGGACTGAGAATGCAAATGCAACCTAAGTTACTTAAAACCAAAACATTTTAACTCACACAGATGCGTTCACTCGATTTTGGATCTTTCCTGAAGTGAGATTTTTCTTGGGTAACTGTTACCACATCAGAATGCCGTTGTGTTTGAAAGCACTGAACAATATGTAACATCAGAATAAAATTGTAATAAAAAAATGTCAGGATGAGATTTTGAGAAATAACCTACCTTACCATTTTTTCCTCCTTCCAGAATAGGATGAACACTACCTACAATGTGCTAGATATGTGTTTTCTAACCTGCTAAAACCTTCTCTTCATACAAGTTTCCCAACAAACTTTGATGTGACTACATTGGACAGATGAATCCAGCCCTTGGCTGTTTGAGAAGTATGGTAATACTGTTTAGGAATCCTTGAATTCACTTTTTTGGCTGGAAAAGGTGGACGTGTTGAAATGGAACATTTTCTTAGGAATGCAAAGGTGAAGCTTTCCTCATGGAAGGTTTTTCCAGTTGAATTTGTGAGCACAGTGGAAATGCAAGATTTCCTCCAAGAACAGACATTTCCTGCCTGTCATGGGTCTCAGTCGTTTTCTAAGTCATTCCTACTCAGGCTCTTCCTCTGCCTAATTCAGATGAATGACTTGAAACTGAATCTCTTGTGACTTGGGTGAATATTTTATCTACCAACTTGTTGCTCCTTTTGGTCAATTCTCCGGTGTTGTTTTGTACTGATTCTTCTCCTGTTTTAGTTCTCCTAAATAGAGTCTTGGTTTAAACTCAATGTGGACTGAACATCAAAGGAATGTCCTTCCCTTTCCTAAATGATATATTTAGCTTTAATACAACGTGAACAAGGCTGATAGCATGTGGCTTTTGGAATAAGAGTCACAGCAACTCTGAAACAATTTGTGATGTCCCCTTTGGGATTACATGAGTTGGTCATGTGTTGGCTTGAAGTCTGGGCTGAAACAGTTTTGGCTCAATTGAAATCAGCTTTCCAAATGTATTTACTCTGACTGAGATCCATGAAGTGCAAACACCCCAGGCCTAATGGTGCATAGAAAATAGAAAACACAACTCCTACTCATTTGCTGTGATAAATGATCACCTCCAAATCCTAATGGCCATGGCAGTCTATCAATGTGTTCAGCTCCTACCCAGCACCAGGTGAATAGTGGTGGTGGGTGAGTGTGGAGCTCAAATTATATTGCTGATCTTGGCACGGCCTGGATAATTTAACAAGGCTGATTAGATACTAAATAAATATTGGCTTTGCAATATGCTCACCAGTGCTTAACTTAGATAAAAGAGGCCGCAAATACTGTTGTGCTGGGTGATCTGGCAACAGGCATAAACACTTTAAAAGATCCATTCAGACTGTGACAAAAGTGTTTGAGAAGCAAATTTTGGTGGAATCATGTTTTGCTCTAATGAAAACCCTCTGTTCTGCAGTAACTGAAAAAAAATCAGCTAGCTCTTCCCCTCCTTACTTCAATTTACATGTTACTGTAATTTGAAGGTAAACTAGTTTTGTGAAAAAATGAAGTCCCCCAACAGACCCTAAAGGACAGGTTAACAATTTCACAATGATGCAGAGAATTTCATGATCTGACGTACATCGCAGAGTGTGCTGGAGCAGGGAAGTTCAAAAATTAAGATCTCATCAGAAATGAGACTTAGATTTGTCAACTGCAGTCACTTTATGTGAGTCTCAGCATCCTGCAGATGAGCTCACTTATTTTAATGCTATATTCATTGGCTTTGGTAAAGTTTTCAATGCTGAAGACAAGACTCATCACATCTGTTTGCATGCATAAGTTCATTTAGTATCACTTGAGGTGCCTGTAAGTTATCTCAGATACGGGAGTGGCAGATAGGATAGAAAATGTAAGGGAGAATCAACAATTTTTAGAGCAGTAAATAGAAGAAAGGTACTTGAAGGTATTAAAGATACCTGAAGGCATTTAAAATGCCCCATCTTTAGGCAATTGAATCCTGCTCTGTATGTCTTCACTTGAGCTGGGCGTTTATTACAGTCTACCGACATTTAGCCACTATTGCAACAAAGCCTAAGAGCACTTTGTAAGAACCACATTTGAGTAAACTCAGGATGAGCTGGAGAAAGTCTAGGGAGGAATTACTGGAAAGATCAGAAGTTAAGAAAAAATGATGAGGTCAGACCAAAGGAGACAGGGCTTTTAATCTAGAGAGTCTGAGGGAACAGGCAAAAGTTTTTTGCACAGAAGAAGAAAATGCTCAGCTTTCCAAATCCAGAGGTAGATCAGACATGACGTCCTGAACATCGAATTCAGCCAGTGTAAGTGGGCTTAGAGATAATGATAAAATTATTATTATTATTATTGTTCTTAAGTAATAAAATGCCACGCAGCACCCACACAACAGTAAAGGTAAGAAAAGTCTGGAACTGACTACCTGGAGAGGAGGAGGTAGTATCTCTTTGTCGGCATATTTAGAATCTAGCTGGACAGTCAAGGAAAGTATCATTGGAAACTTTTCTGCCTTTAGTCTTGTAAGGACTCCTACAGCTCTGTTGTTAGTGTCTGATTCTCTGTCCCCTGGCAGATAGCACAGGACTGATTTTTACAAGTAAATATCAGCATTATTCAATAATATCAACAGAACTGTGCTAATATATTTCCATCATAGGTTTATTCTCAGGATTGTCTGTATAAAGACAGCCAAAAGAAGACAGCTAACGTGCATTTTTAAACTATACATAGATGTTTTCGCTTACAAGTTTTTGTTTTCTTACTCAATGAAGAGGTGTTGTCTTATTTTCCCGTTTTCCCAAATGCCCACAAAAAGTGAGTAAACCAGATCTTCCATTGATATCAACTGGTGTGACCATCCCGCCTTACAGAAAAGAGTTCAGACTTTCTCAGAAGAAGCACTTGCTCACCAAGATTTTAACATGATTATGATTTCTATTTAAATCACTTTTTCCCTATTCTAGATTTTGAACTTGTTGCAATGCTTTTTTACAGCTTCTTTGAGTCATCCCCCATGCCAGTATAAATCACAATGAATTTGAGTGGAACTACATCCAGGTAGACCAGCAAAACTTTTAGCACACTACCCTGCCCAATCAATTTTAATTCCAGCTATCCACAAGGGGAACGTCAATCAACAAACCTGTGCATCAAAGTACTTGTTGTTTCAAACCTCCCCCAAATTTATGTTCCCACAGGGCTGTGCAACGCAGCACTTTATCCCTGCTCCCAGCAGTGGGCAAACCAGACTCACAGCACCCTGGGTGCTTGTCAGCATTTAATCCTGCCAAAATAAAATCTCACTCTGGTTAATTAGGTGCTGCCCCAGGTGTTTGGTAACCGTTTTCTTAGGCTAGCCCCTCCAACATCAAGAAATGAAGGGGGAGGATCCTCCCCTCCCTCATCTCATCTCCAAGTTCCTCTAGTTTATTAGCTCTAGTCTACAAGGAGTGACCCAGTATAGGCTGAAGAGATGTATGTGCTTCTATTCTCTATGGCATCATAAATTATATGGGGTAAAACATTACCTAATTCATTTAACTTGTCATGTTTTGCTCCCCTCAGAGGGAAACTCAATGATTTTAAGAGCAAATGTTTAGGGCTGTAATGGTGGAGGTTTTGTGTTAAACTGGGAAAAAACCTAAGTGAGATTGAAGGGAGAGCCGGCCATCAGGTAGGTCTCAGAAACTTGAGGTTCAGTAGTTTCTGTCTTACCCTGGAGAAGAAGACCTACATGGATGTTGTGGCTGACAGTGCCAGATTTATACCAAATGGGGTCACATGTAGTGTTAATGTTCTTATCTCCACTGAATACTTGTAAGAAATTATATGTACAAGTGTATGTCTATGTCCACATCCTCACCCAGACATTAGGCATTCTTTAGCATTTTTTCCCCTTTAATCATCCAATAAAAATGGTTATTTCATCATATTCATCTTCTTGAAGGCCAGAGTTGATAAAGTAACTGAGCTAGCACCTTTCGTAGTTTAATATAATATAGTTATGTTGACTTTTTATTTTTGCAAATTGGGGACTTTTCTTGTTGTCACTATATGCATAAGTATATTTTTGCAGTCAAATATATGTACACACATACGGTTGTGTGAGTGGAAGCCTAGCTCAAGACTGAGCTAAAATGCTCTTCCAATACTTTCCACTTAAATTGAAGTAGGCAGAACCTCAGATAAGATACTTTCCACTCTGTCTTGTGCAAATTTGAGTGGCAGATTATAGAAATTTTGGTGGACATTTGTTTCTGTAACCCAGCAGCTATCATATGGTGGGAAGTCCCCATCCATAGTGGATGTGGATTACAGCTACAAAAGTCAATCCATCAGTTTATGTTGAAGGAACTCACACCTTTACTTCTGCAGTTTAGATCAGCGTCACACTGGTAGTCCTCATTCTGCACTCTTCTTTACCACATGCACCAATCTTAACCCTTGGCTAGATATAAACTTTATTGTTTACTTCAAATACAATGGTCTTGACCTTCTGCTGGAGTAATTTGGGGTAAATTAACTTCTGTGAAGTTATGCCAAATCATGCCAGCTTCTGAAATGTTTCCTACTGGGCAGGAATGATGGGATGTCAGTTCACACTCAGAGATATCATGGAGACCTCCAGAGGTAAGTGTTGCCTTCTTGATAAGGAATGTAGAAATGCTCAAAACAGAAATTTGGCTTGTCAGTTTTGGAGAGGGATTGAACTCTTCAGAGGATTTTGCAGTTCTCATTTCCGCATATTTCCAATTAATTTTTTTTCTTTACGAATGAATAAAATATACATAGTGTCATACTTGTCATAAATGTAAGAAATTATGTTGGAAGACTGTGTGAAAGCAAGTATTGATGTTGAAAGTGATGCTATTAAAAGTGATATTGCAGTAAAAGAAAGAAATCTGTAGCAAGCCTCTGTATCTCAGAGGAACGTGAGTAACAAGTACATTTGCAGTTCATCACTCAGCCACACAGGATACATTTAAAAATAAATCTCAATATAGATGTGTACATAGTCTAGTCCTCTACACTTCCTACTAAAGACAAATCTAATCTTTTCAAGCAAAGGAGTCCAGGCATCGTCTGGGAGGATGCTGGGGACTCATGGTAAGCATTTGGCAGGAAGGGAAGCAGTTCATCTCATTATAAAAGAAGAATTCAAAATAGGACTTGTAATCGTTCTTAGAGGAGGCCAATACACAATGAGTCACTCCTGTTATGGGAGGCAAGTTTGCTGTTTGTACTTCAAACAAAACAGTTGGAGGCTCTGTCCCATGAGTTATAAATCTCATCCTCCAAAAGGCAGGTACAGAGGAGAAACCATAATATAGGAAGGCCATTGTATTACAGAAATAAACTTTCCACATTAGAACAATTTTTACCATCTGCCATCCTCCTCTTCTGCAAAAAGCTTTTCTCTACCTCTCATGACTCACCAACCATTTTACTTCTTCACAGCATAGTAATGCCTATAGTTTCATGATGTCATGAAGTCTTCCTCTGCAAAGATCTGCTCTGTAGCCCTTCAGAAGCTGTCACACAGCTGACAGACTTTCTGTAAAACTCTCAAAACCAGAAGCTCATACACAGACCCTAAATTTCCCAGCACCTGGCTGTGGGCAGACTCCTTTCTCCCCAGTTTCCCAGTTGCACACAACCTCACTTCTGTCTGACCCTGCTTTCTGGGATGCTCAGGGGAAAAACTGTGAAAGAAAGGCCCAAAGGATGCAACGTGTTTTTATTTGTGCATAATTCATGACCCTATTCCCATGGGCTCTGCCACAGCACAAAATAAACCTTTCCCACTGACAATGTAAATCTATCAGAAGTCTTAAAACCAGCTACAAGACAACAGATATTTCTGTCCTACACTTGATGGCAGCTCTGCATTGAGGTAGAAAGAACCATCCTACTTGAGATAACACAGTGGATGGGGTTGGAGTAACTTGAGAGCCTGTATTTCCTCCTTTGTCATGAAACCCCTTCCCTTACCCTCATTCCCCTATCCTGCAGCCAACACTGGATTTTTATTGCTGGGCTGGTTGTTATGGAAACAACCTAAAAAAAAGGTAAGGTAATGTTGCAAGGCTAAACATAAGCAAAGCATTGAAAGAAAATAGGCTTAGGACTCCCTTGTGGCTGCCCTCAGAGCTTGTATAGCACTGCTGCTGAAATGGGACCCAAGGAGGGTGTTCAGCTGTGGGAGGCCACCCTGATTTACAATTAGTGGGACAAACAACTAGAAAAGGGCTTACCTGGTTTTAGAGAACTTCCAGTCCAATAGGCACAAGGTGGGTGGCAAGGTCCCATGGAGAGGAAGGATTTTTTATTTTGTACTTGTTTGCTACGGGTGAAAGTAGAACGCATGTTTACTGTTCAATGCGATGGTGTCTCAGGATAGTTCACGGCACAGCCTCATCATCGCCAATACCAGCCACATTGCCCTTCCTAATGCTACAGAGTAAGTGTAAGACCTATACAACAGAAAAATAAAAATCTGGAAAAAGAATCTATATGTCCTGAACTGTCCATCTGTCTTGATGGTCTTGTGGACTTTCCTTTGCCCTTTGGGTAATGTCTGTCAGCCAAACTGGGTACCGAATGTTCTAAATAAAAATAAACAGGAATTGAGGGATTAGGATGATAATGATGCAAAAAGTCCTTCCACAAGAGGTTTTAAGCAGCAAATGAGGATGAATGCTGGAATAAGAATTTAGCTCATGGCAAAGGGGTGTGACAGCAGAGCATGGCTTCATTGATGAAGATGAATTTGCTGATTCTCTCAGACATTAAGCAGAGATGAACTGTTCTGAGATGCCCCAGAAGCGGGCAATCATGTACACACAGCCTAGCACAAGGCAGCAGCTCAATTCTGCTTGGGTTGTTTACCATCTTGAAGAACCTAACAATTTCCAAGACATTCAGTTGAAATCCCCCTTTTGCTCTGAAATGCCAGAGCTATTGCCCTGGAGCACGTATACTAGGGAGAAAGAAAATTCATTTACCTCTTGTGTTTATCCAGCACTTCTTGCTCCGATCTGTGCTCGCTGGGTTCAAATCTTCATTGGCATTGCAACACCTAGCAGTTAGGTATTGTAACCAAATCCCTGTTGGAGCAGAAGGTTTAACCCCCCATTTCAGGAAGTATGAGATTATTGAAGGGATCTTCAAATTTCTGCTTCGTTGTAGGAATCGTGTACTATGAGGCCATAGAGGCCACTGCTTGACATCCTCCCTGGAGAGATGAATTCATGACCCCACCACTGCTTTTCTCTTGAGACTGGGTCCTTACACCAGGCGTATCTCCTTCTAGCAGCTGCCCAGGTTTTGGTTTATGCACACTGTTTTGTCTTGAAAGAATTAGACCGTATGACTGAGAAAGGCATCCTTGACTATTATGAGTGACCTACTACTTCAGTTGCAACCAGCCCTCTGAGCAGCAATCAGTTTGTGGAGAGCACTGGGTTCAAGCAGTTGAACGAAATGCAACAGCCCACCATGTCAGAAGCTGAGAAGGAGCTCTGAGGGTACTAATGGTGTCTCGGTGGTGGATTTAGGTACCTAAAAACCAGCAGGACCATCGGTTGTAGGAGCTACAACTCAAGCATTCTTCAGGGCTTCATTCATCGGGACTGTAACCAGCCATCCTGGCTTTGGAACTGGATCTCAGGGGTCAACTCTTCTGGTCAGAGCCACACACAGTGTCAAAAGTATTATTTTTTTCCCCGGTTAGGCATGTTGCCCAGACTGTGCCCTCATTTATCCCATAATAACCTCGCAACATTAGCAAGTGTCTCCATGGGGATCTAAGGACATTTAGCACCTCTCAGAAGGAACTGAGATTTTGCCAGGCCTGGCCCTAAAGCTTTATTTTTCTACCAGAAATCCGTTTTGCAAACAGTTTGCGGAAGCTGTCAGTAACCCTGATGGGCTGAAGGTTGTTAGCAATTTGGTTTAACAGCTCCTTGTGGTTATTTTTTTCCCCTGTCCCTTAATTGAAGTGGAAAACAGAAATTCCTGTCAGCATGTGCGCATCTGCTTCCGAAATCTGCCAACGACATCATGATGTTTTGCAGACTGGCAGATTCCTGAAGCTTTTCCCAGAAGTTCTTTTTGGTGAAGGATGGTACAGGCACTTCTGCAAGTTCCCCTCCTTACAAGGATCTACAGGACACTGTGGTAGCAATTAGGAAAGAAATTGTGGGAAGAAAGATCTTTCGAGGTCACAGAAGGATTCATAAGGGTGTTTTTTTCCCAGGCTCAAAATAGATAATTTCTATAAACTCTGCAAAACAACTAATACGAGGTCTTGTGACTATTGGATAGCTCTCAGGAGATACCTGTCTCTGCCATGAACCTGC
>NW_009596304.1:25542-41738 GCF_000690535.1 Cariama cristata
TCTTCAGTGACTCATTTTGCATCCCAGGGCCTCCGTTTCACCATCTATAAATTATGGGTAATGGTAACAATTTCCTTCCCAGTGTTTTGAGAAGTATTTACAATACAGTTCAATACACAAGACCATTGGCAACTGCTGTGACTCTCTCCCCTCTCCAAATGCATAACTGTGTGCTTTTCATTTAATGTACCTGCACCAAAGGGTGAAAAACAATATGTTCTGTGTAATGCTTTTCAGAGGGGAAAGAGGGAGAAGGGAAAAGAAAACGAAAGAGAGTTCTCCAAGAGATGATATTTGGAGTTGCCCAGCTGTGTTTCTAATGTTGTGTCTCAGCTGCTGGTCAGGTTCCAGAGGCAGAAGTTCCTTCCAACCCTATCTGGAAGGGAAAAAAGCCACTGTCAATAAACACATTTGGGGTACTTTTCTCTTAATGAATTTGGAAAGAACCTCTTATTTATTTTTTCAGAGAAGTTTTGAAGCAAGCCAGCTAAAGGCTGCAGCTGGGGTTGTGGCTGCGTATGCCAGATCTCTAAAGGAAAAGCTTTCTCTAGGAGCTTTGTGTAAGCTGGAAGACCTGTTCTATGCGTGGCATGTAGACCCAACTACTATATTCTCTGAGTTAGGAGAGCACAACATGGGTCAAATGACGTGTGAGAGCCTGGCACAAGAGGCTAAGTGCTAAAGAAATGGCCATGCTCTGAGACTGCAGAGCTGAGTCACACCACCCGTGAAGAAGACAACTTCTCTGAGGGCACCTGTGGTCTACGTCCATTTTTAAGAACATGCTTCCCAAGTGCGGTGGGTGGCATCCTGAAGAGTGAGAGAGAATGACGCATGGTACGAGGACACGCAATACAAACTTGACTGGGTGAGCTTGCACGGGGGAGTTGATGTAGGTGAGGCTTGCACAGGATGACTCTCACGCAATTGTCAGATTTGGATTATCCCAGTTCAGAGCATCTTAGGGCTGCTCTAATTCATGGACTGCCACTGTGATCTAGAGGAGTCATCCAAGGGAAACCTTTGACAAACAGTGTCATCAGAGCCTTCCCTGGCATTGACTTTATTTTGGGGCTTAGATCTTGGCAGTGCTATGGCCAATGAGGGGTTTTACTATTGGCTTCAGAGTTGTTAGGCCATAGGATCTCTCCTTCTTGAAGAAGTTTCCGAGCTAGAACACAAAACAGAACAGTAATGCAAAGGAGTTGCTGTTTTCTATAATTGCCTTCATTGCTGACGTTCTATTTTTCTTCAGTCAATCAACTCCTGCCTTAATTATACTTTAGAGAGCCTATGGACACCAGTATTTGCAGGCTGATTCCCAGAAGCATTTACAAACCTACCTTGTTTTTAAATGGACTGAATTGTGTTGCCTGTTAAAATAAATGCACTTGTCAAATTTATTTCTTCAACAGCCTTGCCTTACACCTTGCCTTGACAGTGTAATAATGTCTGTAAAAATAACCTAAAGGTCACTTTCTACCTATAACCACTCCTCAGTCCTCAAATGAATGGCAAGAAGGGGCTTGCGGGAGAGAGAAATACTAAGCCTGCACTCTGGGGTTGTGTCACAGGGCTCAGACCCTTTGGCATCACTCACAAAGACTGGTGAGACTAGGACAAATGTATACATTTGAGAAAATCCTGCGGGAAAAGAATCTAAGGGGAATTGATGAAAATATTCCATGCAGATTATTAAGGCGAGGGAAGAAGACGTATTGCTGCCCTGTTGCTGTTGTGAGGTTTGGAGCTCTGGGATGGACGGGCTGCTGGGCACCTGATGACTCCCCTGAGTGACGTGCTGTAGAAGTTGGATGTGTCTGTCTGGTCCAGAAGATATGGTTTATGGCTTCCCAGCAGCTCAGGCAACACTGAGCTTTCACATGATAGGATGAGCGGAGGGGACCAGGCAGCTCCTGAGATGGGAAAGGAGAGTTTGAAAATGGAGGCTGGACAGAACTAGCAGGAGAGCCCAAGCATCTCATCCTTTCTAGTCCTGCAGAGAGAGGTCCCTGGAAAGTCATGCCCACACTCTCCAGTTTCTCCATCCATGACAGCAACAACCAGGCTGCTTTTGAGGGCTTGCATGTAGGCAAAGGCAGCAGTGGAGCACAGCCGTTTATCTGTTCCCCTCCCGCCCCTGCCACTTTAGCAATAGCCCCACTCTACATGCCAGGAAAGCAAGGATACTACAGGGAACATGATCTTGGCTTGTATTTGTAGGTAGGGCTAGCCAGAAATCTAGCTAGAGTGTGGTTACCCCAAGCATAAGTGAACAAGTTGTGTGAAAAGGCAGAGGAACCATTCCTTGGACTGGTATTACAAACTCATTTTCTCTGACTTTTGGGATCGGCTGATTCTCCAGATTGCTGATGACCCTCCTCTTCTCTATCTTGCTGTTTGCATTAGCTCTGCAGGAGAGAAAGTTAGGTGTCTAAATATCTTAATAAACACCTCACGATGTTTGAGTCCCACTGGGACTTCGTGTCAGCTTACGTAGGGTCCACATGCTTTGGGATGGGAGGTTTCACTCCCTGTTTCATGGAGGTGCTTCACATTGGTTGTAAGAGTCTGTGGAGTTCTCCGAGGTCATCATGACTTCACGGCACTAGATGCCATACAAAATGAGAGGAGGAGGGATCAGTGTTTTCATGGGTAGGGAAACTTAATACAGGAGGAAAGGGATGACTACTACAGATAGCAGAGTGAGGGATCTACTTAACTTCTGGAGTCTTTGGGGACATTTATGGCAGAGCTGTGCTTTGAACTTGCATGCCTTCCTGTGTAAGCTACTACTGTGAGTGCAAGACTTGAAATGGGGAAGTTGGGAGGTTGGAGAGCACATCATTAGACCACAGTAAAAGACTGAGTATCTCATGTATTAAAGTGATAACATGGAGGGTTTTTACTTCAATTATTTTCTGGAACCACCAGTGTCTGTACGTTGGAGGGTGCCTTGCTTCATAGTGCACATAACACACCAGTGAGGTTGTGCTCCACGTCCTTCTGTGCCTCATCCGTGCAGTGCATGAGTTAATACAACCCCTCTCCTTCCTCCTTCAACTTTTACCCCTGGCCCTGCAGGGGAGGTCAGACTGCAGCAGGATCTTCCCTGTACAGGGTTCATGCCAAGGACAAGCCTACTGGGGATCTCAGAAACATGGGATGATCCATGGAAAGTGTAAGCCCTGCTATGGGTGTGGATATTTCCCACATCACTTGCTATCCCGTCATCAGAGAACAGGAGGTCTCTCCTGCAGGGAGGTCTCCCCTGCAGGGAGGTCTCCTTGTTGGATGGTCTGTGCACCAGAAGTGTCCTGTGCTCATGCTGCCTGTATACTGCTGGACACTGGCCTTATGGCTCCCCAACAGCCTCACTTCAACCTTGCTCCAGAGGCACTCAGTGTTGAAGGACCTCCCGGGAGGTTCAAGACTCTGCTCTGGGGCAGAGTGACCATAGCAGTGACCAGTTGTCCCGTAGCTCTCTCCTTCAGTAAATCCCCAAGAACTTTATATGGGAGAGCTGAGTCATCACAATAACCACGGAACAGAGAGATGACGTCAGTTGTCCAGGCTAATTTAGCAAGTTGATAGCAGAGACAGGAAAAAAGTCTATTTTCTCCTACATCCCAGTCAGATGCAACCGAGTGCTTAAATCCCGTGTTATCATCTGCTTTCTAATGCACTTGTAATATAAAGGAAGAAGGGCAGAGCTCTGGGGAGTCAACATGAAGTATACCCTCCCAACCCAGGATCAGACTTACTCTACTCTGAGACCTCCCCAGCTATCACCTTCTGGATTTGAAGCCTTCTATTGTGTCTCTTCAAGAAAGACATCCAAAGGATTGCCATTCACACACCTCCTGGAGCAGTCAAAGAGTTAAATCATTTCCCATCACCAAGTGGGATACAGAAACAACTTTTCCTACTGCATCCTCATCAGTCAACAGAACTCAGTGACAGCTTTATAAATCACACCTGAAGCAAATAAAAGTGCTGCGTTCAAAATGAACCCTTATCTCTTCTTGTTTGCGTTTGGCTATTCCGTTTCTAAAGGTCACGGGTAGAAGTAGAAGGAGCCGTCACAGGGTGATGTATGTTGCCTTTGGCACTGGGTGACTAATTTGCTGTTAGGGCACAGTAACACGAAAGTGAATGGCAGGAGTTGGGGGGGTAGGGGTTGAAGAGAAGAGACGAGAAAAGTTATAAAGCAAGCACACATGTTAAAGAGAAGTGAAAGGGGAAAAAAAGAGATGTATCTGTACATCTTCCAAAACCCACGCAGCTGCCGAGGAAAAATGGGAAGGCCAGATGAAAAGCAAGGATTTCAGCCAGTACCTGTCTTATTTTTCAGTGAATGATGGAGAATCACTGTCTTTTGTGTCCAGGAGGGGAACGTTCCCTTTTACCTGGTACCTCACAGACACCGTCTTAATCTAGTTTGGATGCTCGCTGCACGCCTTATCAGGGGTCACCACAGCAAAAGTTCCATATTTACTCATGTAATCACTAACCTTTCAGCCTGGAAAGAAGGTGGGAAGTGGGAAGGGAGCTATTATAGAGCAGCAGCTATTACACTTGCTAATAAGGTAATACGAGAGTTCAGACCAGAGAATTTTGCTCAACATCTGTGCAATGCTTCTAAAAACTTCTGTCTGGGCTAGGTCTTCACTTTTGGAAGGACATTGCATGGTGTAAAACCCACTGTCCTCTGGGGACATTGTTTTAGGGGTTAATACCCCAGACTGAAAATCAGGGATTTCGTTGAATCTGAGTATGCTGAACTTTAGCTCTGTGTCATTGAATCTTGTTATGTCTCCTCCTGATAAACTACAGCATCTGCGTGTGGTTGGACAACTGCAACACAGGACAAAGTTGGATCTTGTTATATCTCCTCCTGATAAACTACAGCATCTGCCTGTGGTTGGACAACTGCAACACAGGACAAAATCTGAGTAACCAGGTCCCTCTGAACTTGTATGAAACGGAAGTGATATTTACAGTTCTTAGCAATGGTTTGTCTAAAAAGAGGCTTACTTCATAAAAAAAGAAAATCTGGGCAAATCAGTGAACATGGATTTTATCCTGGTGCAAGAAAACTGTTCCTCTCTGAACCTGGTACCTTACAAACACACACCCAGAGAGCACATCAGTTGCCCTGAACCGCAAGAAATGCCTAATACACAATGATTTGTATTTTTTGAGATCCATGCCCTCTGTGGCAGAAATCCTTTTCCCTATTTGACCTCTCTGAGCCTGGTACCTTACACACACCCAGAGAGCACATCAGTTGCCCTGAACTGCAAGAAATGCCTAATACACAATGATTTGTATTTTTTGAGATCCATGCCCTCTGTGGCAGAAATCCTTTTCCCTATTTGAAGGAAAAGCACAATTTGCCTAAGGTTCCTTGGCAAGTCCTGGTGTTGAAGCAATCAAGGAAGCACAAGCAAGACCATTTTAATGTACGTCAAACTGGGCACCACAAGCCTTAGTCACCTGAAAAAATTTAAGCCAATACTTGTCCAGCTGAGGAACTCAAAGCACTTTGAAAACATGAAGGAATTAAACCACATGTTCTGTCTGAGGTAGGTGAAGTATTTTTATCCCCATTTTATGGCTGGGTAAACTCAGACAGCGAGAGGTTAAGTGACTTGTTCAGTGTCACGGTCGGTTGGGGAATGGAAGAAGTGGAGCAACAGGCAGAGGCTGACTTGGGGCATGTGTGTGTGTGTGTGTGTGTGTACATGTGTGTTCATGCACACTTGCTCAAGAGTTTCTTTCCCTGTAAAGCACATAACTCCATTTCACTGACTGCTAGTTTAAAGTACATGACTTGTGCACGGGATGGGAATGGAGCCTGTGAATGAAAGAATCAAGACGAGGTCAAACAGGAACACAAGGACACTTTGGCATAATAGTAGTTGGATAAAAGGATTAAGGAGTCGGCTGGGTTTTAGAAACAGGAAACACTGTCTCTTTCTGAAGTGTTTGGAATTAGTTCAAAGTGCCCTGCATGGGATGTAAAAGCTCTGGGCTTTGAGGGGAGCAGGCAGGCCCAGCATACATGTTTAGATCTGACCCAGCAAAGCTAGAAGCAGGATAGATCAGTAGTTTGGGCCAAGACTCTAAAACTAAGAAGTTGAAATTCAGTTCCTTGCTTCTTTTGATGTCTTCTTGGGTGACTTGAGCAAGGAACTGACAATGGGAATCATCTTAAAATGGGCATGAATCAGCTGCCTACCCATGACCAAATGTCACTGGAGGTGCCAAAATGCATAAGTTTGATATGGGTCTGGCAGATATGACACAGGATTTACAGGGAACCCCACCCTCTGGAGCAGTTGGCTGGAAGTCATGGTGACACTCCATGGCTTCCCAAATGGTACAAGATGCGTATTTAGGCACCTGAATCTTCCCTTTTACTGTATGAAGACCACACAGGTCTGCGTCCCCATGTGAACTAGAGCTGTCCATGAGTGTATGGGCAATTGCACTTGAGATGTCCTGGCTTCCAGTTGCTGATCCACATGGTCATGGGTCCTTTGTCATTTCTGCCAGCTCCATGTCAATAAGTTGACAGTTTTTCTCCACACTAGGCACCTCTATTTAGACCACCGAATTAAACCTTTAATCAGTACAACCAATGTATCCCAAATAATGGTTCAGGTCACCCTATAGGTCACCCTACAGGTCACCCTACACACCTACATTTGGTCTAGACTGACTGTTGACTGACTCTTCAACAACTATGTGGGGAATATAACAACACAGAAGAACCTACATCTAGCTGTCTAAATTTGCAAACCAAATAACACTGGCAAAATTAGGTTAATTGAATCCTATATTTACACACTTTAGTGCTCTATTAGCATTTCCAAACTTTGAAAAGAGCTTGTGGCAAATACAGCAAAAAATAGAGGTGACTTACACTCTCCATTCAGTGTATGAGTAACTGCAGGTGCTCCAGCATTTGTTTCAGGAAGATGGATTATCTCAGACAACAATTAAAACAAGTCAGTGGAGCAACATCATTGTCTGGTCTTGGAAAGCGATTAAAGAATGGATTACCATTAATCTGGACAGATAACTCAGTACCCTAGTACAGGAGGACATGGAAAGCCTATTCTGTCTACAATGATTTACTGTTTAATTCTCATATCACTCTGAAAACTTGACCAAAATAAGCATGTAGCCATGGAGCATAGATGGAGCCAATCTCTAGCAACGGGTGGTTGATGTGGGTGCTCATACCTAGAGAATGTGATCCAGTGTGTGTCTATATGTCCATGTGCTGGGTTTCACTGCCTTGAGATGATCATCAAACCGGCACAGAGATAACTAGAGGAATGAAAAGTATCAGAAGTTAGGGAACAAAAATCAAACAAGGCATCCATACCAGACTGAATCTCAGTTTCAACTCCAAGATCACTGGTGATACCTAATACCTAAGCAAAACTGAGATTCTTGTGATCATGGAACCTCATATGGAGGCAAACGGATGCTTGGAAATCCCTGCAACAACCCAAAAGATAACCTAGGAAGACTAGAATGGAAAGCAGGATCCACGACGAAATGAATCCATTGGAGGTTTCCTTTTTGCCTGGGTCATTGTGTTTTTGAGTTATGATCTTTATCAGATATTTAAGGGTAGAAGGAAAAATGCTATTGCACCAAGTTGAGTTACTAAAGGCCCATATCCAACTCTTGCCTCTACTCTAGAGGCTGTGGTGTGGTTCAGCATCCTGTCTGGAAAAGGGATATGCTGATTTCAGTTTGCTTCTTCCACACTTTCTTTATATTGCATATTCGTCCTAGACAGAAACTATTTTTACTTAACATCTGAGATATTTGTTCAGTTGGGAATTTAATTTACATGAATTATGAATCATACTGCACATAGGTGTCATTTGACATATGATCTGTGGTTTTCACTCCTTTCTTCTGTTTGATCTTTTTTTCAAAGCTATCACCTACATGAACCTGCAAATCCCAAACCTTACTTCAGCCATTATCCTCCCATAGTGATGTCAGTTTGCTGCTATGGAGATAGTGACATCATGAGGTTGTCTGGCAGATGAAAAATTTCAGGGGATGAAAAAGCAATGGGGATCAGACACACTTCTCCGGAACACAGGTCCTGTTTGATTTTCCATGCTTGTTCTGAACTGAACAGAAATTGCGCATTGTAGAAGAAATATCCTTTCAAATAGAGAGGGAATATTTGGGTTTCTATGTTTTATGCATGTCTGCCTACTCAGCCACAGGGCAAGGTAATTTTTCCTTAAACCAATAGTCCAGGGAGAGCCAGTGATTGACTGAGTATGTGGAGAGCAATGCTCACTGGAAATACCATCTCTCTTTGGCTGTCGAAAAATCTTATGAGCTTCTTTCAGTTGTCAGAGTGTGGATGGCAGTAGTCAGTTCGGTTCCTTCAGGTGTCTTCAACATGCACAAATTGCTGACAGGCCTGACACAGGGCCAACGGGAGGCCTTCAGGAGCTGGTGACCAGCCAGGCTATCCAAGGACATCTCAAATGGCCCTAGATGTGAGCAACTGCATCAGGCCCCTGCTGACTCATCTAAGACCCCACAAAAGGACTGTGGCAGTAAGCCCTGGTCTCCACTCTGTTAGATGTTAAACAACATATCTACTCATAGCTCTGTAATTCCTGCCAACCTTGGAGGAGTACCTCTGAGCCTTCCTCTTTGGCAGAGTCCGTATCCTCACCCACAGGAAGATCGTTCAGAAAACCACCTGAAAGAGGTCTCAAAGATCATAATCCATATCTCACCCAAGGGCAGTATCAAATACAGAAATTTTACCTTTGCAAATATTTATGTAACTTGTATTTAAATCTCTAATAGCAAAGGCTCCATGCTCTCTCCAAAGTGACATATCCTTCCACCGTCTTAGAGGAGTCACTAGAAAGTTTTTCCAAAGACAATATTCACGTCACCACTCTGTAAACTTGCGCTGTTTAAACATCTACAGATGAACTTGTCCGCCCTGGGCTCCCTTTGTAGTCAATCGGGGTAAACAAGCATTTCTGAAGTAAGGTTCACTGGACCCATTATAAATGTCTGTGTCAGGATGACATACTCTATCCTTGACTCCACTGCTTCTGTGGCTATCTTCAGTAGCACAAAGAAATCCTGTCCCAGTTATTCTATCATTTCCCTGGAAGAAATATTCTTCTGCTTTTCCTACTGAGTGTACATGGCCTTTGCAGAAGTGTCTTACATGTTTAAGACAGTTCTTTGATTTCCCCTCCATCTTTTTACTTCCAGAATAAAGAATTATTTCCTTCCATCTTTTATCATGTCGTTTTTTCAAATCCACATCATTTTTGCTACACCCCATTCCCAATTGATCTGAAAACTGTTAGAAACAAAAATAATGATAAAAAATACCCAAAAAGGTCAGTTGGAGAGATAGAAGGTCATATAATCCAATAACAAGGCCACATAATCATGGATTTTGTAGATTTGGCCTAAATCTTGCTTGTTGGGCTCTTCAGTATGGACCACCTTCAGATAATAAAGATTTTGCTTTTCTCAGAAACATATTTAACCCTTGAGTTTTCCACAGAGGCTACCAAATAGATGACTAGTAGCTCCAAAAGAGCAATAGTGGTTTGGGCATAACAGGCATACATCTAGGAAGGACCACCAGCTTGTCTTTGTGGAAGCCATCAATCCCAGACACCTCCAGGAACCAACCTTCCGACACTGTTAGCCTTTGCCATCTTGGAACCACTGACCCAGAAGAGAGGATGGGACTTAAAACCCATTTGCTAAATATTGGGTTTGTATTGTTTTTGCCTGATCTCCCCATCGGGATTCCTAATTGAATTACTTGCGCCATGTGTAGCACCAAGGCAGTAATTACAGAAGATCGGCTGTGCTTCTGCTTTGGCTGAGCAAATAGGATTAGAATTCTTCCTCCCAAATCGGCAGTGCAAATTAAATGTTTATTCTTTCATGTATGGAAAATGTCAGCTGTTTCAAATTACCTGCGAAAGATCTCAAATGATTGGGAATCATGAAAGATGAAAGTCTGACTCCTGATTGAAAATATTCTGTAGGTCTGGGATTTTTTTCCACCCTTTTCCTCTCTTTGGACTGAAATCAACCCATTAACTAAATACATTTATGCTATTCTTTTTTTTTTTTCTTCTTCTTCTTCCTTTTTTTTCATTTGTTAAAGTCAGTAAGGTGCTCTAGTCAGAACTGGTCATTTTACTTCTATAACCTGTAAAATTCCAGGCTTAAAAGAATACTGTCAAGTCAAATTTGACTCCAAATTAAGTTTTGGGCGGGCAATCAAGAGACATGAATTCTAATCCCAGTGACCTGCTGTGTGACCTGCTTCATCTCTTTGTACCTCAGCCTGCCTCTAGGTAAAATAGAGGTACAATGCTCCTTTCTGCAGTGACCTGTATCTCCCATGATGGTCTCACACTTCCAGGCACTGCAAGACAGCTTTGCCCCCTTAAAGAAGAATGACATGGAAAAAATTACATGGAAAGAAAGGTTATTTGGTAGTCAAAGAAACAGGCTGTGGAGCCACTTTTAGCATTATGGGGCCAAAGTTGTCCCTATTGCAAATCCGCTGACGTCAAAAGATGCTGAACGCGGTCCAATGTGTACATTCCGCTTCCTGAGGGACGTCAGTGGTGAAACACAGCCAGTTAGAAAACGCAACCCAAAGAAAATCAATCTCTGCGCTCCACCTGCGCAGACAAGTTCACTCACATCCTTATCAGTGTTAGTCCCAGCTCTGAGCTCACACAATTTTGGAAGTCAGTGGTGAGGGTGTGGGAAGGAAGACAGCTTCCTGAACCCTGCAAAAATTGTCTTTTTTTTCTGTACCGTCCTGAGTCCTATCTTGCTCTCAAACATTATTCCAGAAAGACACCTGGAGTATATCTTATTGTATGATGGTGATAAAGCAGCAGGTGTCTTCTAGAGCAACTCCTTTGTGTTCAGGGCTTTGCCAGAGCAAACACTTCTCCCCTTCTCCTCCCATAAACGCAGCCTTTCACCTGCTCTGTAATTCCTCTCACATGCAATAAGACCAATTGTCAAAATAAAGGAACATCTGTGAGTGGTATGCGAAGCACGGAGCAGAAGAAAGGTCACAATCCTACCTGAGGTTGGTCTCTGGCTACAGGGACTGTGGCAATCAGTACTACATCTGATGCAAGCTTGCCCACTGCCAGACTGTGATGGTCATATATGAATGAATTCCTGCTCACTCCAGCAACAGAAATACTCACCTTTTATCTACCTGTAGATTAAGGAAATTTTGCACAAACCAGTGTTTATCTCACACTTGAATTTGGCTTTCCAAAACACCCTTACCTGGCCAGGGATGGTGGATGGTATCCCTGGTGGAAAGATGCCAAAAGGAACAAGGTAGAAAAGGGTCTCTCCCCCTCTCAAGTCAGGGCCACTCAGGAGATGGACCTTGCAGGATGCCTGATGCATACATGCACCAGCCCCAGCGACAGATGGTGTCTGACTTACTCTTCCTACTCAAACAGACCATTGCTTTGCCCAACTGTGGAGAGGGGAAGACTTCACATCCCCCGTTGCTGAAGCCATCATGTCTGCTCTGTTTTGGATGGAAGTAACAGGCTATTTATTTTGGGGTAGAAGAGATGAATGTGACTATTGAGACTGGGGGAGGTAACTTTCTGACAGACAACTTGTTTCAGTGCATTTCTTCACGCTCCTTTTCAATGCAACCCATGATGATGTTTAACCTCCTGCAATGTCTTACCCACCCAAAACACCTGTGGACTGCCCACCCAAAGGGGAAATCCACACAGGTTTTGCATCTAATCTGTGGTCCTGCTGAGCTGTGCTGCACCCCAATGCTCTGAAAAGCCCTCACAGATATGGCTTGGGGCCAAGCAACGGCTTGAATGGTGGTGATTTTACAAGCCCTTCCTTGTGTGGCTATTTTCATGCCCCCTTCCTCACTCCGGGAAACACTAGGGGACAGCCATAAATTTGTGATACATCATCGCTTGCACTCTAGGCTGAATGCAATATTCCCTCAGCGAGGCTTCATTAAGAGGAAATTCATGCCTTAAACACCTTGCAGCTTGCATTTTTGACAAGTCATCACATTTTTGTGTGCCCTGCTTTATTTTAAAGCCCCTCTAGTAATGACATTCCTGAACAGGGGCTGCTTTGCAGCTTGCAAAAGGGGAGCCTTTGTCATCTGGGAGCAGTGGAGAAGGAAAATGTGATGTAGAATATGTATTAAAATGATGGGAACAACCTGTTGTGTAATTTTGTCTTCTTGGACACCCATATTTCTGTCCCTTTTTGGCAGGCAGGTCAGGACAGAAAGAAACTCCGTGTCTTAAATCATTAAGGAAGTTTTTATATTGCTATACAAGACCCTCTTGGGAAGCTAGCTGTCTTCAAACTTCAGAGCCCACCTTGAATTTGCATCTTTTTCATTGCAATGTTGTCCCTGCCCAACCAACTTTGCTCGTAGGTACCACAGGTGAATTCCTCCAGGCTTGCACTCTTCAGGAGTACCTGGGAGAGGTTTCCGTGACTGCTGTGCTATTATTTTTTTTTGTCTGCAAGTGTCTAGCTCTCGGCCCTTGACCCACAGCAAAGTTGTGGCACAGTGTGATTAGTGTCTTTAATCATGGACAGAAAACTGACTCCAGGGGTTCTCCCCTGAATTACAACAGCACAAATCAGGACAGAATGGGAGATCTTTTAAAATAAATACTTTGAGCAATTAAGTAAACAGGGCATTGCTTTCCAGCTTGGATGATGTCCTGGTTTGGCTAAAACAGGACTATTTCTCCTTTCAGGAGTTTTTCTTTCAGTTAAGTTTCTTCTAAGTAACTGCACTTTCTGAAAGCGCAGCTACACGTTTTTCAGACAGTGTCTGCTTTCAGACTTGATAATGCTTGATGTTTATAGTTGCTACTGAAGGAATGGTGGGGGTGGGATGCAGAAAGCTCCATGTTTTTACTTATTCCTATGAGAACCAAGGTCACTACTGGCTCTCTTAAGCTAAACAAGTGAAAAGTCGTAAAAGGGTCACACTTGCAGAGAAGTGCAGACAGGACCAATAGTCGCTGTCCCCTACCAATGCCTTTAACCAATACATCATCAAGGCTCTAGGGAGAAGAGTCTACTTTAAAAACCTGAAGCTCCTACCATCTCTGAAATCAGAGAAATCTATTGTGTCCTGAAGGTTTAGATGAGCTATGGAACCAGCTGTAATGATTTAAGATGATCATTTCCCTCTGATGCATTTAACTGATATAACTCTTATGGTGATAACTTAATGAGTTATGTGAACGTAAAGTCAAAAGATTTGCTTAAAATATTTTCATCAGTAACTTAAACTAACTCTATTGATATTGGACCGAAGAAAACCAAGATGTGCTGATAACCCCTGGTGTAGCAGTGCTATGAGTTAGGAACCAAGAGCTGGAGAGCTGTGATGAACCTTTGCAGACTATCACCTCTTCAGTTGTAACTGCTGACTTCAGAGATCATCTGCCTAGCACCCTCAAGCTTCATGTCCCCCTCTTCCTGATCTGTAAAATCATTTAATGACAGGACAATTGTATGGTGCATTGTGAAGTCTGCCATGTTAGTGCTTAGGTGAACCAAGTTTAAGTGAATCCTCACCTCCAGTCCATCCTCTATCCGATCTAAGCAAAGGAGGGCTGTGAACCAGGGTAACCAGGATGTACTCAGCACACAGAAGATCACAAGTTGAGAAAAAATACTTTTCATTTTCATAGATTCCCCCTAAGGAGCTCACTACTGCACAGAGCAGATTCACTAATATCGGAGTTCACAGGCACCGTGAGATTTACGTTGTGTAAGAGGTTTCCTGTCGTTCAGGTTGAAATCAGCAAATGATCTGATGGTCAGATAAGGCTGGCATACAGCCTGAACCCAGCTGGGGCCTGGGGAAATGACAGGGAGTGCACAGAAATTAAGAGAGCTAAGGATGAAGCCTATAAGATTTAAATAGGACTATAGGCAGCCTCAATAACCTACTATCTACTAACTGTCTATTGACTTCTTGCAAGCTGTCTGTTTCACAAACACTGCGCGTTCCAGACACAAACCAAAAAATTACTTCTCTTGTAACCAGTGCCAAGGATGGACATTGCAGGGAAGTCTCAGTGGGTCACTTCTAATTCTTTGGTTAGTACCACCAGTGAAGATCCTGCAGCTGCGACCTTGTTAATGATGTGCAAGAAGGAATTAATTGTGTTCCTGTAGAACAGAAAAGGGTGAGGCTAGTGTACTCTCTGGGGTGATCACGTAATCACAGATCCCATGGCTGGTATGTCAACTGAGCTGAGAAATGAGACTGAAACCCTTCAGATTTAGTACTTCTGTCAAAAATGTTTTCAGTTCCCCATCACCTCAGATCAGCATGACAGAGTGTAACCACGCATACCTACAGCAGTGTGTTCCACCGCGAGGAGGTGGAGCTCAAACACACAATGAAGATTATGTGACATAAAACTGTCATGTTACATGGTTGTGTGAGCATGCTCCTTGCCCACCCAACTGCGAGGTCAAAGCTCACCTCTTTCCCATTAAAGGTCAGCTAAGCCAGAGCACATCATGCTCTGAAGACTGCACATGGACAGCACTATAGCTGAGCTGTTAGCTGTGAACTCGTGAGGCCACTGGACTTAATCAACAGTTCTCTCCCTGACCAAAGCAAATAAATATCTTTCTATTCTTCATTAATTTATATCTACCCATGTATTATTACTGCTATTATTATTAATGTCATTGCTACTATAAGCAACCTACTATCTAAATTGTAAATTCCATATTTCCCTGGTGGTTTATCATTCATTTAACTGTGAAAATTGGGCTGAAAATTTGTGGTTGTCCAAGGCAGATTTAACTTTGAAGACATCTTGCCACAGAAATGACCCTTCCTTTTTCTTCTGTAAGATGCAAGAATTCACCCTGATTTTGCAGCTGGAGAAAGTTTAGTTAAAATTCAGCTAAACGCATTTTCCAAGAAGGTATTGCTTTGATATGTGATCACTGAACTGAGAGAATCTGGAAGAAAGACCTACTGATTAGAAGTGTAGGTAGTGCACTGCAGCCTCCTATATAATCTCTGCAGTATCCTTTGTTTTCAGGACTGGTCCAGGGCATTAATCATGGAAAAAGCAAATACTCCGAGGTTGAAGTCCCAGATTGTATGCGGGCTAAAAGGGAGGAAGGATTCATGGATCTAACCTCACATTCTCAGACTTGGAAACCCCTGTGGAGCTGCCAGGCCCAGACTCTAAGGAGTATTTGAACATTAAGGTCTCCTGGAGGCCAGGGGGAGTCAGGAACTTAAGTTTCTTAAAAAATTTGTGCCTTGGTCTCATTTCTGTGCTGTGACAATGTTTTATAAAGGCAAATGGTCTCAAGAAGGCTGTTCATTAAGTATGAATAAAAAGGACTGACAATGATTTAAAAAAATCAGTTAAGTCAAAAAGAAGAACATATCTTGTTATTGTAGTTTAAAAACACACATGAGCTATGAAGGGAGAAAGAAATCCACCTGAAAATGCCGGCTTCAAACTAAATTGGTTTACAGAAAATCTCTCCAAAGGGAGTGGTTGCAGAAGTCAGGCTTTCTGCTGAAATATGTGGAAGAGATCTCTGCAAGGAGGCTGGACAGGAGCAGAAGGTGGCGAAGGCATAGGCTAGATTAGGTGACTTGTCTAAGATTTGCAGGGAAGGACGGGAAGGATAGTAGACCGAAGGCTGACTCCATACCTATTGACTCCTCAAGCTGTGCCCAAGTTGATAACCTACTTCCCTTTCAATCTTGCTTCACTTTTCCCTGAAAACCTGTCTGAGGGTAAATATCTAAAGGCTGCTTGAAATAGCTTATCTTCCTTTTGCAGACATTTTAATGTTTGCTTTTCTTCCAGTCCATGGATTTCTTCATTTTCTATCCCTTCTCTTTGCCTTCAGTCAAGAGGATGGAATAAATTAGTGAGCAGCATGTGAACCTCTGCTCGTTAGTTACACCTAAATACTGCTAAGCCTATTAAGTTTATTCCTGGAACTGTCCTGTGCTACCACCCCCAATAACTTTTCTGTTCAGTAGATTTCATTTCCTTTGTTCTTACTTAATTTACTTGCAGCCAGAGGCTCCAGCAACC